>NC_057807.1:236416046-236585897 GCF_018294505.1 Triticum aestivum
GGCTCATCGCTCGGTAGGATTTTTATCACTTAGGCGAGCACTGGGCTGCAGCTAAGCCCCCGAGTGAGAGACAAACTCATCACTCGGTAGGATTTTTATCACTTAAGCGAGCACTGGGCAGCAGCTAAGCCCCCGAGTGAGAGACAGACTCATCACTCGGTAGGATTTTTATCACTTAGGCGAGCACTGGGCTGCAGCTAAGCCCCCGAGTGAGAGACAGGCTCATCACTCGGTAGGATTTTTATCACTTAGGCAAGTAGATTTGCGGCTGAGGTAATGTACATAAAAGAAATAAACAACAATCATTCGGAAGAAGTAAATTATGTATTTTGATAGTCGAACTAAAAGGTATCTCTTATTACAACTGATCAGTCTAAATATTTAAGAATAGAAGGGGCGGAGCAGATCCGCATTCCAGGCGCGCGGCTCATCTTTATTGTGTTCGACGTTGAAGAGACGGTATGCTCCGTTGTGGAGCACCTTGGTGATGCCGAAAGGGCCTTCCCAAGCGAGTGCGAGCTTGTGTGGCTTTTGCTGATCCACTCGGAGGACCAAGTCTCCTTCTGGAATGCACGACCCCTTACGTTCTTGGTATGGAATCGACGTAAGTCTTGCTGATAAATGGTCGACCGGATCAAGGCGATCTCTCTTTCCTCCTCCAAGAGGTCGACTACATCTTGTCGAGCTTGCTCTTCTTCTTCTTCTGAGAAGAGTTCGACTCGGGGAGCGTTGTGGAGCAAATCGCTCGGCAAAACGGCTTCGGCTCCGTAGACTAAAAAGAATGGAGTCCGTCCAGTTGACCGATTGGGGGTTGTCCTCAGCCCCCAAAGCACCGATGGGAGCTCGTCGACCCAAGCCCCTGCCGCGTGCTTGAGGTCATGCATTAACCGAGGCTTCATCCCTTTGAGAATCAATCCATTCGCTCGTTCAACCTGTCCATTCGACTGGGGATGGGCGACCGAAGCATAATCGACCCTCGTGCCTTGGGATGCGCAAAAAGCTTTGAACTCTTCAGAATCGAAGTTTGAGCTATTATCCATGATGATGTTGTGTGGGACGCCATATCTGAATATATGTTCTCTGATGAAACTCACGGTTGTGCTTGCTTCAAGGCTCTTAATGGGCTTGGCTTCGATCCATTTGGTGAACTTGTCGACTACTACCAGCACATTAGTAAATCCACTCCTGCCTGTCCTCAGAGGTCCAACCATGTCTAGTCCCCAAACGGCGAAAGGCCAGATGAGTGGAATAGTCTTCAAAGCTGATGCAGGTTTGTGGGATATGTTGGAATAAAACTGACAACCTTCACACTTGTCCATTATTTCCTTTGATGTCTCGTTAGCGTGCGGCCAGTAAAACCCGGCTCGGTATGCTTTGGCTGCGATGGTCCGAGAGGACGCATGGTGACCACAGGTCCCCGAGTGGATATCGTTGAGGATCATTCGGCCTTCTTCTGGCGTAATGCACTTCTGGCAGGCTCCAGTTACACTTTCTCTGAACAAATGTCCTTTTATCACAGTAAAGGCTTTAGACCGTTGGACGATCTGTCGAGCCTCTTCTTCATCCTCTGGGAGTTCCTTCCTAAGAATGTATGCAATGTATGGTACTGTCCAGTCGGGAGTGATGACCAAAACCTCCATGATTAAGTCGACCACGGCTGGGACTTCGACTTCAGTCGGATCCGTGGCACTCTTGGGCTGCGGTGGCTCTTCAGTGAAAGGATCTTCCTGAACCGAAGGTGAATGGATATGTTCCAGAAACACGTTTCGGGGAATAGCTTCTCTCTTTGAACCTATCTTGGCCAACTCATCTACAGCTTGACTTTTCAGTCGGGGTATATGGTGGAGCTCCAAACCTTCAAACCTCTTCTCTAGCTTTCTCACTGCATTGCAATAACCTGTCATGGTTGGGCTCCTGACATCCCATTCCTTCATCACTTGGTTAACCACCAAATCCGAGTCGCCGTAGACCATAAGGCGACGGACGCCGAGTGAAATGGCCATACGCAACCCGTATAGAAGTGCTTCATATTCGGCTTCGTTATTGGAGGAATCAAAATGAATCTGGAGAACATAATTAAGCCTCTCTCCGCGGGGGGATACCAAAACTACTCCAGTGCCTGAACCATTCAGCATCTTGGAGCCATCAAAGAACATAGTCCAATGCTCCGAGTGAACTTGAGTCGGCAATTGCTGCTCAACCCACTCGGCAAGGAAATCTGCAATTGCTTGGGATTTGATGGCCTTCTTTGCCTCAAACTTGATATCTAATGGAAGGAGTTCAATCGCCCATTTGGCCACTCGACCAGTTGCGTCTCTGTTATTCAGAATTTCGGATAGTGGCGCATCACTGACGACTGTAATGGAGTGGTCATAGAAGTAATGCGCAACCTTCTTCATGGTCATGTATATTCAATAGACAAGCTTCTGATAATGTGGGTATCGTTGCTTGGATGGAGTCAAAACTTCAGAGAGATAATAAACTGGGCGTTGAACCTTGTAAGCTTTTCCTTCTTCTTCTCGCTCGACCGTGAGTACTGTGCTGACAACTTGTCCAGTGGCTGCAATGTAAAGCAGTAAAGGCTCTATGCTGATTGGTGCAGTGAGCACCGGCTAGGTGGAGAGCAGGGTTTTGAGCTCTGCAAACGCTGCATCAGCTTCATCAGTCCACCTGAACTTATCAGACTTCTTCATCAGTTGGTAAAGAGGCAAGGCCTTTTCACCGAGACGAGAAATGAATCGACTCAGGGCAGCCAGACAACCAGTCAGCTTCTGGATGGCATGCACTCGCACGGGGCGTTTCATTCGGAGGATGGTATCAACTTTTTCTGGATTGGCATCGATCCCTCGTTCGGAAACGAGAAAACCGAGTAACTTTCCTCCTGGGACTCCGAACATGCATTTTTACGGATTAAGCTTGATATCGTACCTCCTCGGGTTGGCAAAGATTTCTGCAAGGTCAGTCAATAGGTCGTAACCTTTGCGAGACTTGACCACAATGTCATCCATGTACGCTTCCACATTCCGACTGATTTGAGTGAGCAGGCACTTCTGAATCATTCTCATGAATGTGGCTCTGACATTTTTCAAGCCAAAAGGCATGGTGACATAGCAAAAGCACCTGAATGGGGTGATGAAGGCTGTTTTTATTTCATCGGGACCATACAGTCGGATCTGATGGTATCCGGAATACGCATCTAAGAAAGACAAGCGCTCACACCCCATAGTCGAGTCAACAATCTGATCAATGCGAGGGAGAGGAAAGTGATCTTTCGGGCAGGCCCGATTGATATGCTTGAAATCAATGCACATACGAAGTGAATCATCCTTCTTAGGAACCATGACTACATTGGCTAACCACTCGGAGTGGTAGATTTCATGGATGAACTCTGCTACCAACAGTCGAGCCACTTCTTCGCCAATTGCTTTCCTCTTCTGCACGGTGGACCACCGAAGGTGCTCTTTGACGGGTTTTACTTTGGGGTCGACACGCAAACGGTGCTCGGCCAGTCCCCTGGGCACACCTGGCATGTCAGAAGGTTTCCATGCAAAGATGTCCCAGTTCTCACAGAGGAACTGAACGAGCGCTTCTTCCTATTTGCTGTCGAGCGTCGTTGGTATATGAGTCGGTGCAGCATTGTGATCCGTCGGGTGAATATGAATCGGCTTTGTTTCACCAGTTGACTAAAATGCAGAGTCTGTAGCAGGCTTCTTGGCTCGGAGCAAATCACTCGGATCTGCATTCTTCTGATATTCTTGGAATTCAACTGCTGCCATCTGTTCGTCGGCGATCTTGGAACCTTTCTGGAAACATTCCTCAGCCTTCTGCCGATTGCCTGTAACTATGATCACACATTTGGGGCGAGGCATCTTCAGTTTGAGATACACATAACATGGTCGAGCCATAAAATGTGCATAGGCTGGCCTACCCAAAATGGCATGATATGCACTCTGGAAATCCACGACTTCAAATGTCAACTTCTCCTTACGGTAATTCTTTGAATCACCGAAAACCACGTCAAGGGCGATCTGGTCGAGTGATTCTGCTTTCTTTCCAGGAATAACACCATGGAAACTCATATTGCTCTCGCTAAGCTTGGACATCGGAATGCCCATCCCCTTCAAGGTCTAAGCATAGAGGATGTTCAGACCAGTGCCTCCGTCCATCAGTACTTTGGTCAGTCGAGTGCCTCCAACCACGGGGTCGACCACCAGAGCTTGCCTCCCAGGGGTGTCCACACGAGCAGGGTGGTCAGACTGGTCAAACGTAATGGTTGTCTGAGACCATCTCAGGTAGGTGGTCGTCGCCGCAGGAGCGACCATGTTCACCTCCCTGTTGATGACCTTCAATCGACTCTTGCTTTCAACGTAAGCAAATATCATCAGAGTGGAATTGACTTTGGGATAACCATCGTCTTCCTCTTCATCTTCACCTTGGTCCGACTCCTTCTCCTTCTCATTGGGTTGTTTCTCTCTGAACTGCTGGATTAGGAGTCGACACTGCCGGGTGGTATGCTTCGGGTAAATCAGATTACCTTCATCATCTTTCTTCGTGTGGATGTGGCACGGCAAATCCAGCACATCATTCCCTTCTTTATCCTTCACCTTCTTAGGGGGCCAGGGCCCCTTAGGTTTTCCCTTAAACTTTCCTTGATTCACTGCCGCAATCTCTCCAGGTGCCAATGGCTCGGCCTTACGCTTCTGTTTCTGACTGGAATTACCCCCGCCGGCCTCTTGGCCGACTGGTTTTCTTTTCGCGCTACGAAGTCGATCCTCTTCTTCCCCGTTAGCGTACCGGGTGGCTATCTCCATCATTCGAGCTAGAGTCATATCCCCAGTTCGACCGAATTTCAAGACCAACTCCCTGTATTTGACGCCTTCCTTGAAGGCACACACAGCTTGATGCTCTGAAACATTCTCGACGATATGATGCAATGTGGACCATCTCTGGATGAACTCCCTCAAAGTCGCATTCGGCTTCTGCACACAGTGCTGCAACTCAGGCAATCCTCCAGGTCGCTTACACATGCCCTCGAAAGTTCTCACGAACACTCGGGATAGCTCTTCCCAACTGTGAATACTGCCCGGAGCCAACTGAGTCAGCCATGCTCAGGCCGACCCTTCCAACATGAGTGGAGATGTTTCATCGCTATCTCATCGTTACCGCCCCCAATCTGCACAGCCACTTGGTAATCTTCAAGCCAAGTTTCAGGCTTGGATTCACCGATGAACTTACTGACCCCGGATGCCAGCCTAAAGTTGGGAGGTATCACTGCTACCCTGATGTCTCTGCTAAAACACTCGGGACCAAAAACATGCACTCGGCTGCCACTTGGACGATCTCTGCCAGGGTCTTCTCTATGCGCTCTGTTCCGGTCGACCAGGCCTTGAATGAGGATAGACCTCGCGTCGAAGCCCGGTTCCCTTGGGTCGACTGAATTCCTGTGCTCACCACTGTGACGGCGCCTATCATCGTTCTGCCGAGGCACATATGACGCACTCGTCGGAGGAGGCGTTGGTCCTCGACGAGTCGTCGACGACGAAAACGAGCACACCGAGACGGATTTCGTGGCCCTCAATCATCTCGCCGCCGGAAACCATGATATGATCGAAAAAACTTGCAACTTCACCAATAAGTTGCTAAGACACCTGCCCCATGGTGGGCGCCAACTGTCGTGGTTCTAAGTTTGGCAGTAGAAAGGGGGGTAAGTATCGAGAGGCAAGATCTTAGCTATGGCGAAGATGTACACGCGAGGTTTACGAGTTCAGGCCCTTCTTTGAGGAAGTAATAGCCCTACGTCTCGGTGCCCGGAGGCGGTTGATTGGATTATGTGTGTGATGTTTACAGAGGGTGCGAACCCTTGTGCCAGAGGAGCGGGGCGGCTTATATAGAGTGCGCCAGGACCCCAGCCCGTCCCCATTACAAGGGAACTAACGTACATAAAGTAAGGGGCGTTACTGGTAACGCCAGCATTAAGTACTCTTAATGCTCATGAAGACTAAGGAGTAAATATCTGGCCGTTGCATACTCTTCCGACTCCTCGTCTTTGATATGGTCGAGTGGCCTTCCTTGTGGTCGAGTGACGGTAGGTAGAGACCGTCGAGTGGTGTGACCGTCGAGTGGATAGCACTCAACGCATAATACTGGCGCTCTTCTGTTGACTCTTGGACTTTCTGTCTTCCAGGGTAGTGAACTTGGGTAGGACGTATAGGTCGAGCCTATGACCCTACCCCGGGTCTATCCTCATCAGCCATAGCGTTGCTCTTCATTGTGTTGTTGGTGATGGTGATGATGACGCCCTTGACGTGGAGGATAATCATCCTCATGTTGCTCTTGGCGTGGAGGAAGTCCATGATCAACTTGCTCTTGTTGAACTTGTGGTTGTGGAGGAGCTTGTCGAGCTTGTGGAGGAGCTTGAGGAACTTGGCGTTGCACGCCCGTTTGGTAGTTCTGCTCTTGGATTTCTTCTCAAAGTGCTTCCTCTTGATTGCGCCGATCTCGGTTGTGGTTGGCGATAGCTCGACTTGATTCTTGAAGGGCACATTGCGCCTCAAGAGCTTGTGCTTCACGTTGTTGTTATTGAAGACGTTGAGCCTCGGCGTCTTGTTCCTCTTGATGTAGACGCGCTCGTTCTTCCTCTTGGCGCCGTTGACGTTATCGTTCTTGAGCTTGTGCAAAAGCAACTTTGTGTGGTTGAGAACAAAGTACTTGCTCATCGAATTGCTCTTGTGAATGCTTGTCGTGTAGAGGATTGCGAGATGCATGACGGTCTTGACACGCGGCTCATGAAGAGTGTTTGATGTCGGTGTACTTGAGCCGGAGAAGGTGTCGTCGGAGTGTTGACTTGAGCGGCTTCGTCTTGAGTATGAAGAAGTTGAAGGAGGACGGTTCACCAACAAGGCGTGGATCTCGTCCATCCTTGCATCGTTCTCTTGCTTGTGAGCGTCGAGCTTGTTGTCGAAATAGTCCTTCGTACGTTGCTCGGAGAGTCGGAAGTCGGTGGCGAGGTTGTCGATGCGGTCGGTCATAGCTTGTTGCTCTTGATGCAACGCTCGTTGTGCACCAAAGAGGTGGCTCTTGGTGACGAATGATGACATGTCGTTGTCTTGCTCGATGAAGAGTGGGTTGGTAGAGGTACTTGGCCTATCCATCATTCCAAGCAAAAATGTGAGTTGGAGAAGGAGAAGAAGTCATACCAAATGTACCTTGACCGATGTTGACGATGAATCAAGTTCACTCAAATGCGGACAATGAAATAGCACTATTGGTATCAATTCTTGTCGGTTCTCACACCTACACAAGTAAAAGCTTATGGTGGAGCTTGGTTAGGATGGTGGCACAAAATTTGATGCAATTGTAAGTGAGCTTAAATAATGTTGGAAAAGATTCACAAATTTGCAAATGCAACAAGTAGACCAAGCAAGTAGTGGTACACGGAAACACACACGCAAATAGATAAGTGGGATTGTGCAAACCAAAAATGAGCCAAAATGTGGAATCCACGAAAATGGTCTTGTTGCACAATACACGAGAGACGATAGCATGATTGCACAATAGGCGGATACAGAACTTGTGCACAACCTACTAGGCAAAAATGCAACGACCTCTATCCCAAGTATGCTATATGTATGGTATTTCGGTGATATGATCCAAGATGATCGGATATGACAATCTTAATGTAGTATGATGCTATGGTTCTTGCTTATAAGCTCTTTGCTCATCTTTCCTCTTTGCTTAAAAGCTTGGGTGGCTCTTTCACTTTTGAGCTCTTTTCTCATGCAAAACTTCGTGAACCAAGATAGCAATTGTGTATGCGAAGACAAATTTGTGACAAAAATGATGCCAAGATATGCACCACTATGGTATGGTATGGATGCTATGGAGTATGATCACTAATGTGCACAAGCCACGTTGCCGGCAATACTCAATGGCTAGTCTCGATGGGTAAGCTACGCAAATGTAAGGCCATGTGGTTATCAATGCAATTGCAAGGTATGCCAAAGATGTCGTCGAGGTTACCGTCCTTGGCGATGATGAGTAGTCGATGGAGATTAGCGGTGGTGATGTTGACGTCGAACCGTACCTATATAGCCGAAACACAATAGGACACGGGAACCAGAACCCCAAATCTCAAAGACCAAAACGTGTCAAAATTGTCATAGGAGGTAGCGGTGAGCGGTGGTGGTGCTTGTGGAAAGCGGTGGTGGTATGCGGAAGTATGCGTGGGCACCGAGGCAAAATTTGGCTAAACTATGCAGAAAGGGGCGCGTGGGATGGAGTTGCTGCTGCTAGGGGTCGGATGTCCGAGCCAGCGTCCGGATGTCCGAGGACTCGGGCGAATGTCTGGGCTCCTAGATCGTGGACGAACTCGGTGAACTCCACGGGAAAAAGGGCAACTCCGAGGCAAAATTCGGACGAATTTGTGGATGAAAATCACGGAGAAGGTGGGGAAAAGCTAGATCCACTCGATACAAAGCAGATCAGTGGATCAAATCCAGCAAAACTTCATCACACCAACAAATCACAAAAAAATTGGTGCTATTTCTGGTGGGGATTTTTGGATTTAGGACGAAAACAACAAAATCAAGCTAGAAAACACGGGGCAGGGGCTCCAAAAACATTATCAACGTGGCTCATGATTCCAAGATGATGTAGGGCGGAACCCTATGGGGCCGATCTTTCATGTTTGGAGAGGATCCCTACGAAGAACACGAAGAACGCACAAAAGAAGACGAGGGAAATCACGGGGGAAAACAAGAGAAACACTCAACTGGCACCAATATGATCACACAAGTGCTAGATCATCGAGGCACAAAGTAACACGAGATCCAATGTCAACAAGGGACGATACAAGAGTAACCGTTCTTCTCCGTGAGGAGGTCTTGATTGTCTTCTTCGGATGGAGGTCTTGAATCCGGATGGATCTTCTCCGAAGAGGTGCGGTCCCTCACGAGGAGTAGATCTGGTACGGATGAGAAATGCTCTATCTCAAATGAGCTGAACCAATGCTAACCCTAAAACGAGGATGGAGGAGGAGTATATATAGTCTAGGGGGCGAAGGGGTACACGGGCCACGACCCTTACACTGTTCGCAGACAGGGAGGGTCAGATGTCCGGGCGTCGGGCCGGATGTCCGGGCGCTCGCGAGGGGCCGGATGTCCGGGCTGAAGGGCCGGATGTCCGGGCTGGTGGAGATGGCCTTGCTGCTCTCTGGATGGACGGGGACGGATGTCCGAGCGGAGGGGCCGGATGTCCGGGGCTTCAGGAGGCGCCGGATGTCCGGTGTGACGGCCGGATGTCCAGGCTGTTAGGGCAGCCTTCTGTGCTCCCTGGTCGCCTTGTCCGGATGTCCGGGCTGGCTGCCGGATTTCCGGGGCGGAGGGCCGGATGTTCGGGCTGGACGCCGGATGTCCGGGTCGTGTAGCTTCTGCTGTAGACGCCTGGTTGTGGTGTAGATCTCCAGGGGCCGGATGTCCGGGGCCATGGCTGGATGTCCAGTGCCTGGAAGCTGTTCTCGCCTTCTTCCGTTGGTTCTCTTCTTCCGTGGACTTGGTGGCTTGATCATCTTCATGTGCATCCTCGGAAGGGTCCTCTTTGTACCTAATCATGCACAACATTCCGGACTTAGGTAGTAGCCACGTCTCGAGAGGATCATATGAGATATCACTAAGGAGAGAAGTCACATCGGTCTCGAGAGCTCTAGCTCTTGCTCTTGTCATGGGTCCTCTTGGTGCTTGATGAGACGATGGTAGATCCATGGGGATGACCGAAGGATGCACCGCATCACATGGGAAGGCTAGCAAAAGAGGACATGGTCAACAAGTTGCAAATCCGGTCAAATGACCAACACACAGATCATATCCGGCCAAATGACGAACACATAGAGCATATTCAGCCAAATGACCATCGAGTAGAACAACTTACTTGCTCGGAGATTATTGCACCACTTAGCCACCATTTTATGAGTGAATTGAGATGGACACATTACTTGCTCACAGACTCTCAGATAATGTAGCATCAATGGGTGAGCGACTTTATGGAACGATCTTGGATCACTTTCGTGAACTAGGGATCGAAGTTCTTGTGCTCATGGAACGAAGTATGAACATTGTACCAAAAGATTGAGCCTCTTTGCTCTGTGCCTTGAAACAGATCGATGCTAGTGGCCAACCAAGCATCATACAACAATTTGTCCTCCCTCCAATTGGAACTTTCTCCCCTTCCACTCTTCTTTGGGTCACCACCAGCCGACCAATCCTCTATATCAAGGCCCGTCTTCTCGGCATATGAGTGTGGTTGCTGGGTGTATGTGCCCAACTACTCGTTGTACGTTCCCGGCGGCTCGTTTTATATCTCCTTTTAGGAGTCTCCAATTGTTCGTTCTCAAAGCCACATCCATCGTGGATGATGTTCAACATCCCCCCTTCATTTGTCAGCGTCCTGCTCGGTTGAGATATGTCGGCAAACAAAGAGCATACACCCAATTGACATGCCGGACGTCCGCAACCGGACAAGCTGCGACAATGGTGACTCAGCGAAGTGAACAGGTGCGTTCAGGTCGACAGCCCATGGCATGGATGTGCCGGGAGTGCCCGGGGATGGGTGCCGATGACTAACTTGCGTCACCGCATAGTAGTACGGCAGCTACAAATCTGCATCAGCCAGAGCGGCAACTGCATCGGCGGCGGCAGCGCCCTGTCCCCACCCGGCCAATCACCCCCACCCCGGCCTGCCTTCCTTCTAATAAGAGATGAAGGGTGGACGGCCACCAAAGCCACTTTCTCCTTGCTCGTTTAGTCGATGTGGTGAACGTTGCGGGTTGTCGAGTTGATCTTCCGGGCGACCACCATAGTTTGATCCTCCTTCTCCGGCTCCGGCAATGGTACGAACGGATTCATGCGGCGACAGACGGCAAAAAGGGCGGAAACATGGGTGGACGGTGACACCAATTTGCTGGAAAGGGTGAGAACGTGCATGCTTTGTCACGAAAACAGTGCGGATGCAGCCAAATTCATGGGCTCTAGATGAGGTTTTGGGAAGGTGGGTTGTCGGAGTCCTACATGGCGGAGATCCATACTCACGCAAACCTCTCCTAACTTTGCATCCGGTTTGCGAAAATTCGTACATATGGACGCGTTCAAGACGTGTACGGCACACGGTTGGATGGCAAAAAACATGCAAGTGTTTTGCCGCACGGCATTGGAGATGCCTAAGTTATGTGTTGTAGTAATAGCTACTAGCCCATGAAGGTGCATCGGTTGACAACTAGTTTTGGAAAGATATCCTAATCATTGGCTCATTGCAATTATCCATACTCCTTCTATCAAAGTCATAAAGTGATTTACTGACTAGATTGCTTGCCACCTCACATGTCTTCAGCCTCTCAAACCGCATCTACTAGTAATATTCTCCTGTCCCCATCAAGTTATCAACCTCCAATGCGTCAGCAGCAGCTGGCGTGCTGCTTTCAGCTCCCATCCAAACAGGGACAAATATTGCCACGGAGGCTCAAAAGAATACAGTTCAGACTTCAGAGGAGGAACAGATAAAAAAAGCTACGGTAAATGTTGCAGCAATGCCAGCCCCAGCCTACCTATCTCCTCCCTTCCTCCCCTTCCTCCGCCTCCAGCACCCCGCCACCGCCACCGCCACCGCCAGCACCAGCACGAGCACGCCCCTCCTCTCCGGTGGCTGCAACCGTCGCAGCCGCCCACGGCACATGTCAGATACCGCAAACTCCCGTGGCATCTCCTGTCAGGAGCGAGGATATGCTCCTCCGGATACCTACGACTACGAGGCCACAACATATGCTCTGCACAAAGTCTTCGTCCCATAATACTATTAACGTAATGGCGTGCGGCTACACCCTACCAGGTCCCGTGCTTCTTAAAGCCAAGGTCGGCGACGGTGACGGCGACGGAGGGGACGACCTCCTCCTGGCATCGCGGCGACACGCGTAAGAGGCGGACCGCCTTTCTGCTCCGCACGCTACTGTTCATGTGCGCGGCATTCCGCGTGGCCGTTGCGCTCACCCGCGTTTTATACCACGCCGCGGCCGGCAGCGTCCTCGGTGTGGCCAGGGTCCTCTTCGCGGCGGCCAACGAGCGGTGCGTTCGTTGCGTGAACCAGGCGGCGCTCGGGCGCAGCGTCACGGGCACCTTCTGCGGGGACTTGTTGGTGGAAGCCATGGCGCACTCGTGGAGGGTGCTCATGCAGGGGCTCACGTCCCTCATGTTCCTCTGCGCGCGCGCCGACGAGTACGTCCGCCGGCCGCCGAGCCCGCTTGTGCTGACGGCGCACGACAAGCCGGCGGCTCATCCTCAGCAGGTAAGGCTGGATTTTTTTTTGGCTCTGAACAACTCTCAAGTGTGTGCAAGAATTTGACATTTCTTGCAAACTTATTTTTTAGCTGCTTGTTCTTCATTTTGTCACACAGAGATGTGATGTGCGCATCTGATTTATAAGAATTTTCCAGACGATAATTCTCCACAAAAATTTGGTGGCAGAAGCGTCCTCAATTGGTCAACTTTGTTTTATTCCTCATGCTTTGCTTTTTGGCTTGTATAGACAGATAATACTCGATGTGTTTAGCAGATACCCAGACAATGGCATTTTTTTTGGATAAAGATAATAAAAATGGCATTGCTTGTAGCAACTCAATGTGAGGTTAATTTCAGCTACCCCTTAGTACTGTTTGCAACATTTACAAAGTTTCTTGACGCTGCTTGATTCTTGATGCCTGTACAAGATGCTACCATGATCATGTGTAGATTTGTACAGAGGGGTTTAACTCCTCTACCGACCAGTCAGTTGTGCCTACTATAAAGATGATGTAACTGACATACTCGGGACGAAAAGTAGTTGCCTTCTCTGCACGGCTAAAAGAAATGTGAATTTTCTGAAAACTTGCATTTCATCAAAAGTAGTTTCCATGCTTAGGCAAATTTGAAGGCCAAATTCAAAATCATTTGGGAGCAGCTGCTAGCACTGAGCAACCTAGAGTTTTCTAAAACTTTGCAAACATGTGGAAAATTTCAACAAAATTTCAAATATTTCAGTGGGGTCCGAAATATTTTTAACCCCGAAATTTTGAGACAGATACAAACAGATTACAAAATAAATTTAAATTATGTCACAATTCATTAAAATTAAGTGGAATTTGAAATCTCAAGATCCGAAATAATTTCTGAAATTTCGCATATTTCAGTGAGATCCGAAATTATTTAGTTTCCGAATTTAAAAACCTGTGTATTTTTTTGGAATTTTATAAATCTTCAAAAAAAATTGAATTTTTTAAAAATGTGTTCACAGAGGATTTGCAAGTATTCTCTGTAGAGTAATCGGTGTATGGGCCCTGTCCCTGTATAGTAAACTTGTGGATGGGTTTATTCGCCCCTTCTTATATCAAAATATTTGTCACATTCTTTTTTTGCTAGTGTTTATACAATTCTTTGTTTTAAGGATCGTTTAAACAGATTTTTTTTAACGGATGTTTCTACTGTTCTTTTGTGTAACAGTGTTTACTTTTGTGGGTATTTTCACTAATTTTACAATTTAACATGGTACCCGTTAGGTGCATATTTCAACTGTGGGAAGCAACAGCATGAGGATTTCATGGGTCACTGACGACCGGAACGCGCCGTCGGTGGTGGAGTACGGCAAATCTCGCGGCAACTACACGGTGTCCACGACCGGCAATCACGCGACGTACCGCTACTTCTTCTACAAGTCTGGCGCGATCCACCACGTCACGATCGGCCCGCTGGCGCCCAGCACGACCTACCACTACCGGTGCGGCAAGGCCGGCGACGAGTTCACCCTCAGGACCCCTCCGGCGTCCCTGCCGATCGAGCTCGTCGTCATCGGCGACCTCGGCCAGACCGGTTGGACCGCGTCGACGCTGTCGCACATCGGCGGCGCGGACTACGACATGCTGCTGCTCCCGGGCGACCTGTCGTACGCAGACACGCAGCAGCCGCTGTGGGACTCGTTCGGGCGTCTGGTGCAGCCGCTGGCGAGCGCGCGGCCGTGGATGGTGACGGAGGGCAACCACGAGGTGGAGGCGCTCCCCGTCGTGGGCTTCGCGCCCTTCGTCGCATACAACGCGCGGTGGCGCATGCCACACGAGGAGAGCGGCTCCGCCTCCAACCTCAACTACTCCTTGGACGTGGCCAGCGGCGCGGCGCACGTCGTGATGCTGGGCTCCTACACGGAGTTCGAGCAAGGGTCGGAGCAGTACGCGTGGCTGGAGTGGGACCTCGCCGGCGTGGACCGGCGGAAGACGCCGTGGCTGCTGGTCCTCCTGCACGCGCCGTGGTACAACACCAACCAGGCGCACCAGGGGGAGGGCGAGGCGATGCGCGCCGCCATGGAGAGGCTCCTCTACGATGCCCGCGTCGACGTCGCCTTCTCCGGGCACGTCCACGCCTACGAGCGATTCGTAAGCCCTACTACTATATTTTTGCTCCATGGATGAACTGCAAAGCAGACTAACTTTTTGGCTGGCGGATGAACTAGACGAGGATCTACGACAACGAGGCCGACAGCCGGGGCCCGATGTACATCACCATTGGCGACGGCGGCAACAGGGAAGGGCTTGCTCTCAAGTAGGCGATCGATCTCACTGTTTCTGATTTCCTTGGTCTTTTCTAGATTTTGAAATCGTCTCGGGATTCTTGTAATTTTGTTGAAGGTTCCTCAAGGATCACAATTCAGCGCACCTGTCGGTGTTCCGGGAGGCGAGCTTTGGGCACGGTCGGCTGAGAATCGTCAACGAGACGAGCGCCGTTTGGACATGGCACCGCAACGACGACGAGTACGCTACCGTCCGCGACGAGGTCTGGCTGGAGAGCTTGCTACTCCAAAGCTGTCCATGGTGTTGGAGTTGTGTCAAATATAGTGTACACGATAGGTTATAGTTGGACTATGAGTTGTATTGTGTTTACATAGGATGTGGAGTCGTGTCCTAGTAGAACACTTGTATCCTAGGCCTCTCATATATATCGGGGGTAGACACACAATGTAACCTATGCCAACATAATAGCACCGGAACGCAGGGGAAGCCGGCGGCATGTGCCAGTGTCCAGAGCGACCGGGTGCGGTATTGTAGCGGTGTTATGGGAAGGAGCGTCCATAGTCAGGCCCCGGGGATGTAGCCATATCGGTGAACCTCGTTAACAAATCTCGATGTCGTGCTCATGTGATTGCTTGGTCCTCGGATGATCAACGATATGTCTCGGATTTATTTTAACAAGTGGTATCATGAGCTAGGTTGTTTGAGGCCACGGTGGAGTTGATCTGGAGGAGGTTTTGAAGAGATCGTGAGTGCGGAAGCTGGTCGATGGCTTTGTCGGCGGGATTTTATCTCGGCGATCGCGTGGGACACGACCGGAGAGAGCAACAAGACGATCTGGTCCAAAACAAGAAGCAATCGGAAGATGATGGAGTTCTCGGCGAGATCGGAAAGCAGCGGTTGCAACAGGCGTCGGATCAGCGGACGGTCCGCCTGCGCGTTGCGGCTGTAAGGGACGTGCGGTGATCAGTCAGAGGTCGACCGGGCGAGCGTAGGCGCGCGCGTGACAGCGTGTGCGTATCGATCGCTAGGTGCGGCTGCGGTCCGGAGGCACGCGTGGCAGGCCAAGCAGCTGAAGCCGAAGTGCACACGCGGTGGCTGGCCCAGCGGGGCTAGCTGGTGGTGTATGCACGTGTTGTGCTTGTGGATCAGGCGCGGCTCCCAGGAGCGTACAGGCCATGCAACGATACTCGGCCGGGAGCTAGCACACAAAGAAGAATACAGAGATTTGTTTGTTGAAAAAAGAATTGCCAGGGCCACGTGTGTGTACAGGGGCAGTTTGATTGGACCCGATTTGGTTCTTGTTTCTGCTTCAAGGTGCACGGAGAAGCTGTAAAAACAAATAGAGACAAGGGAAATTGTGCAGGTTGCATGGAAGTTTTTTGGAGTCGATTTGTTGTGAAGGCTTGGAACATGTGGACAGGTTATGGAGGCGCGCGGACAAACGCGTCATGAGGATCATGTTTAACAGGGCGTCGAGTAATGCATGGTATGTGCTGGTTGACACGATGCAGGGTGAAACATGGTTGTAGTCGGATATGTTCGGTTGGGTCGGACTGGACTGTCTGGCGGATCGACGCAAGTCGGTTGGTACAGAAGACGGTGGTGGATCGGCGACGACGACATAGGAGCGTGATGCCGATGGTGACCGACTTCTGGGCGTGGAAACACATGGCGCAGGCCCCGAGGGCTTGTGTGGCTTCGACAAGACTATGACGCGCGCTTGATTCAAGACGGTGCACATGAAATCTTGAAGTTGATGAGGCGCAGGGGTGGCAAGTACAACCACCATGGAGTCATGTTGAAGGTGGAGCTGGAGTCTAGAGGACTTCACTCGGTGCTGATTGAGGGGCTACGGCGTAAGTCGACAGAGAGTCGAAGCCTATTCAGCGGGAAAAACGAGTGACACGTAGTTCGGACTGGAGCCCAGTGGTCTGATGGAAGCGTGAAACTCGTCATCGGTCGGTGATGATCGGTGGTACTCTGCAGTGGAGGTTGAGTGGTGTGGGTTCACGACCCTTGAGAGTCGACCAGGACAGCGGAGGCTCGACGCAGTAATAGCGGCGAGGCGTGCGGTATGCACGGGACATGGAGACGGGCCAGGGCTCTGGTGGTCATACATGTTGTGAGACAATTGCGAATTTGACTCGGGATGACTACAAGCAATGGTGAAATTCCTTCAAATTTTAGACAGGCGGTCAAAAAAGGAACGGTGATGTTGAGTTCAGGTAACTCTTATGTGTGACGCACAATATGTGAGTTGTTCACTTCTACGCAGGTCAGTGATCAGTGTGTGATGGCATTGACGGATACTTCGGAAGTTGGGAGCACAAAGTAGAGTAATGAGAAACTTAATTTTGCTCGAGTGTTGATTGTGGTCAAGAAAAAAAGGGACTACAAGTTGCAGGTGGAGTCATATGGAGTGTTTGGGGTAGTAGCGGTGCTCAAGCTCAAGTCCAATGTACATGGAAGTTTGACGCATTGACGAATTCAAGGTGATGGAGAATATTCGCCAAAGTAGAGTTTGTTGGAGTTGTGTCAAATATAGTGTACGCGGTAGGCTAGAGTTCAACTATGAGTTGTATTGTGTTTACATAGGATGTGGAGTCGTGTCCTAGTAGAACACTTGTATCCTAGGCCTCTCATATATATCGGGGGTAGACACACAATGTAACCTATGCCAACATAATAGCACCGGAACGCAGGGGAAGCCGGCGGCATGTGCCGGTGTCCAGAGCGACTGGGTGCGGTATTGTAGCGGTGTCATGGGGAGGAGCGCCTATAGTCAGGCCCCGGGATGTAGCCATATCGGTGAACCTCGTTAACAAATCTCGATGTCGTGCTCATGTGATTGCTTGGTCCTCGGATGATTAACGATATGTCTTGGATTTATTCTAACACATGGCAACCACCGGTCGTCACGACGAGGAGTTGTAGGGTGTTGCACATCAATAAGCACCATAGTCTACAAGACACTTTGTAGAAAAAAGAGAGATCTTTTTTTCTTTGAATCATTCACTCCTAAAGTTGTACGTTTGCGACTATTATAGCGTGAACATTCTTGAAGCCAGAGATGCACCAGAGAAAATTCTTGTGAGAACATTCTTGAAGCCAGAGAACATTTGTTATCGTTCTTGTCTTTTTTTTCTCTTTTTTGTTATATTTTTCGGTTATTATTGCTTTTTTGCTTCTTTTTTCGCTTTTTTTGTTTTTTGTGTTTCTTTTTCACTTTTTATAGTTTTTGTTTGTTTTCTTTCTACATTTTTTATACACCAAGAATAATTTTTATATACACGTTTAACATTTTTCAAATATATGATTAACATTTTTGATAACCTATATTTTTTTATGTCTAGTTTGCTCTCATATACATTGTACATTTTTTGTATACACCAGGAACATTTTTTATATAAAAATTTAACATTTTGAAAATACGTGATTAACATTTGGTAAAATATATTTTCATGTCTGCATTCTCCATAAACATTGTACATTTCTGTATACATCAGAAACATTTAGATATACACGTTTAACATTAAAAACAGGTTTACCCCCGGCCTCTGCATCAGTTGATGCGCACGACCATATTATTAAGCAAAGTCTTCACAAAGTACATTTTTTCGATAAAGGATGTTTTTTATTGACTCATAATGTAGCATTGAGGGATACAATCATAATGAGTACACACCCGGCCTTTCGTTAGCTAGGATGCACACATCCAACACTAACACACACAAGAGATCACGCCTGCGTGGAGCAAAGTCATACAAGATCGAAGCTATGCCAGACGGAGTGATAAAAAGAAAAATCCTCGAAGCGAATCGACAATATACGGTGGTGACCACCGGCACCCATCGTCTCTTGACAACACAAAGAATATGAGAAAGGTGCTTCAAAAGTGACGCCTCCAGGAAGGGAACGATGCACAAGCGACGCCATCGTCGGGTCCAACCACCAAAGGTCAGACTATGGGTTTTCACCCTGAAGATCAAGTCTGAGCAAACTCCAAACAATGCCTTTATCATGGTAACGACGCAAAGAATGCCGCCATTTTCAAGTACAACCAACTAGGGTCGAACCTAGGGTTTTCACCCCAGAGCTCAAGACCGGGTACTCGAGAAGTAATACCCAATCAAAGTCATCCTTTGTTATCTCCTCCACATTCCGCAATTCCTGCAACAGCATGTGTGCAAGAGCCTCTCACCACGACGAAGCCTTTAACGGGGAAAGGACATCAGCACCACCAAAATACTGAGATTCTCTGGCGGCGCCGCATCATCCTCACAAGTGGCAGTTGATGGTTGATCTGCATCAGACGACACCACCATGTGACGCCACTAACTTCACTGTCCTCGCCTATGGCAGCATGACCACGAACGACCCAACACCGAAATGACGCGACGCTCCAGGCCAGAATCGACAACAGCTTCTTGCCGCCGGCTGCAGATCTGACTGATCCAAGCGAACAATATTGTTTTCGCTAGATAGATGGTCGAACCGCAGTACCCCACCAACCACCGTCGTCCCACAGCTGCCAGAATCAGAGACCACTCAGCCTTGCGCCAAAGCCCGAGAGAAGACCATCGTGATCGCCGCCTTCCTGCCGGAGGCACGGTCGATGGCCCATGGCTGCTGCGGATTGACTTTGTTGCTTGGTGCACCCACATCTCATTGAACTCGACGTCGTTAGGGAAATCCATGGCAGCCGCCCAAGCATGAACTGATGTTGTCGCTGCAATGTCCGTCTTCAGAGCAGCTGGTCACCTCACACACATCATCAAAACGCCATGGGAACGGAGCGCCGCCGCCGTCGTCGGCCGACCAGGCAAGCCCGGAGGGGCCGACCAACAGCAGCAAAGGCAGGGTGCACGCGAAGGCCTGCCCGGGAAAAGTGGATTAGGGTAGCCGCCCATGTCGCGCTAGTTCCATGATGCGGGGCCAGTTTCCGTATTCTGTTCAATTATGTCTTCACAATGTATGTAATCCGATGTAAGTTCGCAAGCAAGATCGAATAAAAAGAATAAGCGATCACGACTAGCAAAAATAGGACAAGATGACTAGGCACCTATTCTACTGTTGGACCGCCATCCAAAGTGGTTATAGGTATCCTGTGCTGTCACCTCCCAATGGTTGCACCCATAAGCCATATGTTCTCTGGCTTCCGCATGGCGGAGTAACGATCACGTACAGATCTAGCCAGTCGCCTAAAAGACAAACCACAAAAAAATTGTAATGTTTTGCCTGTTAAAAATAACATCATTCCGGCAGTTTTAGATAGCCCAAAGTAATACACATAGTCTGACTCGAATATGCACCGATATCTTAGACTCTATTCCATTTAGCCATGTCCCAAAATAAATTGGTCATGTTGTTAGGTGGATTGACTTTAAAGAACACATGTATATGTACGCCACAATAATTTGGCTAGTGGACATTTGAGGAATAAATCTTGTATTATTTCATCATTATCACAGAAGCAACACCATTTACTACCCTCTCAACTATGCTGTGTCAAGTTGTCTTTAGTCAAGATCACTTTGCTCGTGTAAAAACCACATGAAGTAGTTTTATAGGTACCTTAATTTTTAGATTGAGGCGACTTTCTGATTGGACCAGTGTTAATCAAATCTACATACATATATTTAACTGCTTGAGACCGAAAATTTTCAGTGCAGTGTATCTGATTCATCAGAAAGGTTAACCGCCATCAACCTATGCACTGGATCTAGCCATCTATCCAATCGCTCCTCCACCAGGAATCTCCAGAACTGAATGCTTAAGAGAACCGATCCTAGTATTGTACAAACATACGCGTATTTACTTGTAAAATATTGTATAGGGATGGATATTGTACGGCCAATGGCGTCTCCCAGCCATGTATCATCTAAGAATGTTGTAGAGTCACCGTTCCCAACTTTGAATTTGTTCCTATTGCAGAAGGCAGATTTTGTCCTCATCAGCCCCTTGAATTAGTGAAGGAAATATGCTATAGTGGCACTAATAAAGTTGTTATTTTATATTTCCTTATTCATGGTAAATGTTTATTATTCATGCTAGAATTGTATTGATCGGAAACCTACATGTGTGAATACATAAACAAACACTGTGTCCCTAGTGAGCATCTACTTGACTAGCTTGTTGATCAAAGATGGTTAAGGTTTGCTAACCATGGACATGAGTTGTCATTAGCTAATGGGATCATGTCATAGGAGAATGATGTGATGGACAAGACCCATCCGTTAGCTTAGCATAGTGATCATTCGGTTTTATTGCTATTGTTTTCTTCATGTCAAATACATATTCCTTCAACTATGAGATTATGCAACTCCCGGATACCGGAGGAATGCCTTGTGTGGTATCAAATGCCACAACGTAATTTGGTGATCATAAAGATCCTCTAAATGTATCTTCGAAGGTGTTTGTTGAGTTGGTATAGATCGAGATTAGGATTTGTCACTCCGAGTATCGGAGAGGTATCTCTGGGCCCTCTCGGTAATACACATCATAAACTTGCAAGCAAACGACTAAGGAGTTAGTCATGAGGTGATGTATTACGGAACGAGTAAAGAGACTTGCCAGTAATGAGATTGAACTACGTATGAAGATACTGATGATCGAATCTCGGGCAAGTAACATACCGATGGACAAAGGGAATTATGTATGTTGTCATAACGGTTCGACCGATAAACATATTCGTAGAATATGTAGGAGCCAATATGAGCATCCAGGTTCCGCTATTGATTATGGATTGGAGAGGTGTCTCGGTCATGTCTACATAGTTCTCGAACCTGTAGGGTCCGCATGCTTAAGGTTCGATGATAGTATTATATGAGTTATGTGATTTGGTGACCGAATATTGTTTGGAGTCCCGGATGAGATCAAGGACATGATGAGGAGTCTTCAAATGGTCGAAAGGTAAAGATTGATATATAGGAAGTGTTCTGGAGAGTACCAGGTACATATCAGGTCACCGGTAGGGGTTCCGGGCAACCCCGTCAAAAGAAATGGGTATTATGGGCCAAGAGGGGAAATACACCAGCCACAAGGAGCTAGTGTGCCCCCCCATATGGGACGGCCAACGTGGAGAAGGAAAGAGGAAGGAGGAAAGGTAAGTGTTGTAAGTGCATCTAGTGCCACCCCTAGTTGGTTTTGGAGTATTGACGACAAACGTGGTTGAGGGACTAATGTGTTTGTGAGAATTGCAGGATAACACAGGTAGTGTCCCTCATTGATTCGGTTTACCTACCAGAGATGACCCCTAAAAATGTGTGAAGACATTGAAGATAATGGTGGTTCGTGAAGACATTCACGACGAAGATTATGACGCATGAAGATATTCACTTGAAGACTATGGAGTGCGAAGACATATTTGTTTCGTAGTTTCCTTTCTTCTTTATTGAGTCATAGGAACCACCGTACTATTAAGTGGGGTCCAAGTGAACAAAGACAGAGTGACTGAAGTGATGCTCAACCAAATCCTAAGTCTTCAAGCGAAGACAATGAGAGCAAATCTTATCCAGAGCTGGATGAGTCAGCTTTGCTTGTTGCCCAAGCCAAGCTGCCACGTGTGTTCGAAATCTGACTGTTGGACACGTGTCAGTTTCTTAGTGACCTAGGGTCATTTCAGAAATATCAGGTCGGGTTGCCTCCTGGCTATAAATAGCCCACCCCCTACACCATAAATTAGTGGCTGCTCAGAGTTAGTGCACGACTTTTGTCGTTTGAGAGCAACCCACCTCTGAAGCATTTGAGAGAGAGATCCTTGCAAGGACAAATCCCAAAACACCCAGAGCCAAAGAGTGTTAGGCATCACTGAAGTCTTTCAATCCGCGTGATCCAAAGACTTATTACACTTGAGGACTGTGAATCCTCCAGCCGGTTAGGCGTCGCGTTCTGAGCATCCAAGAGTCATTGTGGATTGCCGGTGAACAAAGTCTGTGAAGGTTTGGAAGTCTACCTCGAAGACTTACCAGAGTGATTGGGCGAGGACTGGGTGTCATTAGCTCAGGGGAATAAGGTGAAGACACAGTCTTCTGAGTTCAACCTCGGCCTCCCTAACCAGACGTACAGTTGTCACAGCAAATGGAACTGGTCTACCAAATCCCTGTCTTCGCCAAGAAACTGGTCCTATCCTCTTCTCTCCTTACTTTACAGTTTGTCTTCGTGAAGTCATTGCTTGCCTGCCTGATTCATTTGACTTCATTGTGTGAAGACTTATATCTGTTTAGCTTCGTACTATCTTCCATTCTGATCATGTCTACCTAGTTGCAGTTAGTCTTCGTGCTTTCACTGTATTGTATGCTTGCCTACTGTAGTCTTCATTCCACTGCTTACTATATAGGCTCAGTTTACCTGTTTGTCTTCAAAGTCACCGTGTTTTGAAGACTTTCATAAAAATTGCCTATTCATCCCACCCTTGTCGGGGGGGGGGGGGGTGAACCCCGGCCAGGCAACGGAACTTGGATCCTTTTCAAAAATAATGGGGCCAGCATCGCCCCTCAAGCCGGCTCGCGCTTGGCCGGTCGCTCAACCCGGCCAAGCCCCCAAACCGGCCAAACTCTCCAACACGGTCGTACTCCTCAAGTCAGCCCCAACGGCCAGCTCAAGGCGGCCGAACACGGCACACCAAGACTTTCCCAACAAGCTAGCTTCACCCTTGGCGTGTTCCTCAACCTAGCCACGGGTCAGCTCCCGTTCCATCCAGGCCGTATGATGGGATGAGTCTCCATCTACCGATGACGGAGGCAACAGTGCCCCGCCCATGCCTTCGGTCAGCCGGGGCGTGGCAACAATGTCTCTCACCTACCCACTGACCAGGGCCGACGTGGCAATAGTGCACCCGTCGTCACTGCTGACGCCAGCAAGCAGCAACCTAACGGAGCGCCACTGTACCCGACTCGACCCGGCCACCCCCTGACGGTCGACAAGACAGCGAACAGTGCCCCTAGGCACACGGGGCCCGTGCCCGGAGAACCCGGCAAGCCCTGACACCCGGCGGGTCCCAGCTCTAGGTTCCCAGACACTGACAACCCGGCCCTACAGCCTTGTAACATTACCATTGTATCCCTGGGGGGTTGACCTATAAAACCCCCTAGGAGCCCTCATGCATGCGGGCACGCACACAACGAAGCAACTAAGCTAGCATACGATAGAGAGATCCACCGCTAGCAACACTCCACCCATACACCAGGGGAAGGGGCGGCCCGAGCCTTGGCCTGCCTTCCTTCTTCCTCAATACAGCTCTAGGAGCAACTCTGTACTGTTACATATCGACCACACTCGGCAGGACTAGGGGTGTTATCTCTCCGGAGAGCCCCAAACCTGGGTATGTCTTGTGTCCCATGGTCACTCATGCCGACCTGGCCTCTGGAGCCCACCAGTGCCCTCGAGCCTCCTCCTCTCTTTAGCCATCCCTTGGCATCTGCCGTGCGCCCACCATGACACCCCCCTCTAGTCGATAACTAGCACTTTCAATTGGTATCAGAGCAAGGTACTCCCTTGTTCTATGTGATTTGGTTTAACCACCTAGAGTTAGCTATGTCGACTGCAGGGATAATCAAAGTCTCCGCTGCGTACCCCGTCTTCGATGGCACTGACTACCCCTACTGGAAGAACAAGATGTGCATGCCTCTTGAAGCCATTGATGTTGATATCCGGTATGTCGTCAAGACTGGCGTTCCCAAAGTAGGTGAAGGCGTCACCACTGCTGATGTCAAGAGATTTGCTCAATTGGACTCAACTGCCAAGAACATCATCTGTGGTCATCTGAACAAAGGGCAGTATGGCCGTGTGAGTGCACTGGAAACTACAAAGCTGGTCTGGGACTGGTTGTCCAAGGTCAATGAAGGCGTCTCAACTCAAAGAGGCTCAAGAATCGATGTTCTTTGCAATCTCTTCAACTGCTTCAAGAGAACCACACTCGGTAGGACTAGGGGTGTTATCTCTCCGGAGAGCCCTGAACCTGGGTATGTCTTGCGTCTCGCGCTCGCTCATGCCGACTGAAAGGATCGAAGAAGAGGTGTCTAGAGGGGAGGGGGGAATAGACTTTAACACACAAAGTTGGCAGTTTTTAAGTTTCTCAAGTTTAGGTGGAGATTTAGCATAAGTTTAACCATTCACAATACATATCAAGCAAGCATGCAAAGAGTATATGAGCAGAGGAAAGTAAAGCATGCAACTTGCAAGAAAGTAAAGTGCTGAGATTGGAGTGTGCAAACACAATTGGAGACACGGATGTTTTTGGCGTAGTTCCGATAGGTGGTGCTATCGTACATCCACGTTGATGGAGACTTCAACCCACGAAGGGTAACGGTTGTGCGAGTCCACGGAGGGCTCCACCCACAAAGGGTCCACGAAGAAGCAACCTTGTATATCCCACCATGGCCATTGCCCACGAAGGACTTGCCTCACTAGGGTAGATCTTCATGAAGTAGGCAATCTCCTTGCCCTTACAAACCCCTTGGTTCACTCCACAATCTTGTTGGAGGCTCCCAAGTGACACCTAACCAATCTAGGGGACACCACTCTCCAAAAGGTAATAGATGGCGTGTTGATGATGAACTCCTTGCTCTTGTGCTTCAAATGATAGTCTCCCCAACACTCAACTCACTCTCATAGGATTGGACTTGGTGGAAAGATGATTTGAGTGGAAAACAACTTGGGGAAGGCTAGAGATCAAGATTCATATGGTTGGATTGGAATGTCTTGGTCTCAACACATGAGTAGGTGGCTCTCTCTCAGAAAATGGGTAGTGGAAGTGTAGGCACGGTCTGATGGATTTCCTCATGAATGAGGAGAGGGTGGAGGGGTATATATAGCGTCCACACAAAATCTAACTGTTACACACATTATACCAAACTCGGTGGGACTGAATCAGAAAACTCGGTCGGACCGATTCAGTACATATGTGACCGTTAGGCAATTTTGGTGGGACCGATATGATCAACTCGGTGGGACCAGTGTGCAAGGGTTAAGGTAAAACCTCATCTCGGTTTGACCGATTACACAACTCGGTGGGGCCGATTTGGTAATAAGTAAAACAGAGAGTTGGTCAGGCAAACTCGGTGTGACCGATTACATATTCTCGATGGGACCAAAAATATTGCAACAGATAACACAGAGTTTGCAAGCCCATCTCGGTGAGACCGAGATCCCATCGGCGTGACCGAACTGATTAGGGTTTCTGGCTGTGACGCCCCGGTAGTTAAGCTACAGTAATCCTCTGCTAATGATGCCATGTCACCTTGATTGTTGTTGCTAATCGCACGTTAGTTTGAAACTGATACAAATTTGAATTAAAAAAAAGGGAAACCAACAAAAGTTTTCAAAAAATAAAACTAAAATGTTCACACTATTTTATAAATTCCCTTGATCATTGCCATGATGGTACCAACTTCATTTGACTCACAGATAAATCCCTAGGAAATTAATAAGTGGTCCAACAATAAATAAATTAGCCATTTCAAAATAAATGAATGTTTATGTATTTACAAAGCACTTGAAATCGTGTGTGCTAGCTCAAAACATTGCCTACTATTTATGTGACAAGTTTTGTATTCAACAAAACTTATTTGGATTAAATTAAAATACAAAACGGTGGAGAAAATACAAAACAGAAAATTAGAAGAAGGAACAGAGTCTAAGTGCACACTGTGCACTAGAAGCCGAGTGCTATAGTGCACGGCCCAGCCCACCACAGGCCTTTCCTCTTCTCCTGTACAGAGGAGAAGGCAGAGGCCATGGCGTGGCGGCCATCCCATGGTGCCATGGCCGGATGGCCACCACGTCGACTCCCCTCGGCCTATAAGAGCGTCCCCTGAAAACCCTAGCCAGCTCTCGACCGATCCCCTCACTTTCCCCATCGAATCGCCTCCTCCTCGGCTCGGAATCGAGCCCGGAACCTCGCGTGGTGACTGTACACCTCGTCGCCGTTGCCGCGGACAATGTGCTCTCCAGCGCCTGTGGATCCGTCCAGGAGGACCGCCACCCTCGACTTCGTCTTCCCTGAGCAACAACTGGAGCTGGGACGTCCTGTACATTCGCCATCGACATCGTCACCACCGCGTACATCGTCGTCGTCCGCCGTCGTTTGCCGCTACTCCGGTCCGTCCCTGGCCACCCCGACTGTTAGACTGTATATATATACGTAGTCTGTGTATTAACATTGTAACATTGTATTGTACCTCTTGGTACCTCTATATAATGAAAGAGCCACACCCCGTTTAGGGTGTCGAGCAAGTTCCCAACATATTATGTTTTACATGGTATCAGACTAGGGTTTCGATGTCTTCCGCTGCACCCGCCGCCGCCGCCGCCGGTGCGCCGACTTCCGTCGCTGCCACCACCGTCGCGCCGGTCCTCGCCCCTATGTCGCCGTTCCTCGCTTCTAGGCCACTTGCATCGGCCTACGGAGCCCTGCCGCCGACCGAGTCTCCGATCGGATCGCATCCGACAGCCGACTCATCTGCCGAGTTCGCCGCGCCGCCGTCTCAGGCCGCTGCCATGCAGCCGCCCTACGGCGTTGTCGTGCAGCCATCCGGTGGTGTCGCGCCCGCCCTGTACGGTGCGCCGCCGCAATCCTCCTGGCCCGTGGCGTCCTACACTGCGCCGCATCATCATCAACCCTATGCGGCTCCCTCGCCACATCATCACGGGCCACCGCCGGCGCCGATCTACTCGGCGCTGCCACCGCAGCAGCACTACCTGGCGCAGCCGCCGCAGCCCTACGCGGCGTCGCCGCGCCAAACCTGCCCCGCGCCGTCTGGTTTCGTGGCTGCACCGCCGCACCCGTCCTACGGGGCCACGGCGACCTACGGAGCCGACGCCCTCGCTCCTGGTGCCCCTGGGGTCTACTCGGCGGGTGCTCCTCATCTCGAGACAGCCCCGTCGATGGGCCTCTACGCTCCACCAATGCATGCTCACGCCGCTCAGGTCACGACGCCATCATCGTTCTACTTCTCGCATCTGCTGCCGGTGAAGCTCACGCCGGACAACTAACTGTCCTGGCGTGCCCAGGTGTTGCCTCTTCTGCGCAGCCACTATCTGGAGGGCTATGTTGACGGATCCATCCCGTGTCCGCCGACTCATCACCCGGTGTATCATACATGGGTGGCCCAGGATCAGGCCATTCTCTCTGCCATCCAGTCCTCGCTCACTCCGAGCGTCTCGTCGCTGTTCATCTTCGCTGCCACATCCTGGGAGGCATGGGCGGTGCTTCACACCAGCTTCGCCTCGCAGTCTCAAGCACGTGCTCATTCTATACGCACCGAGCTTGGTGAGACCAAGCTTGGTGACCTCAGCATCACGGACTACTTCAACAAGATGCGGGGTCTTGCCGACACACTGGCCTCCGTTGGCCAGTCTCTGCAGGATGAGGAGTTCACCACTTTCGTTCTTAACGGGCTCGACGATGATTAGGACAATCTCGTTGAGAACGTTCATGGCCGTGACGATCCACTTCCACCTCGCGAGCTGTATGCCCGACTCCTTGGCCGTGAACAGCGCATCAAGGCACGCCGTGTCTCGCCGGGTTTCGCCTCCGCCAACACCACGACTCGCGGCAAACCTCAGCGGTCTTCATCTTCAGGGGCAAGCAGGCACCATCTTCACAGCCGGCCGCGCGTGGCAATGCGCCATCCATCACGGGTGGCAACCGGCCGGTTGCTTGCTGCTCCTCTTGCGGTGCCCCGCAGGCTTGCCAACTGTGTGGCCTGGAGCGCCACATTGCATCTCGTTGTCATCGTCGCTACAAGCAAGATTTTCTGGGCCTTGGCAACAATGGCAAAGGAAACGACAAGCAGGCCGCCGCCGCCGTGACTACCCATGATCATGGTCGCACTCCGTCCTACTCCATTGATCCAACATGGTATATGGACACCGGCGCTACTAACCACCTCACCGGCGAGATGGGCAAGCTCTCTACTCAGGAGCCATACCGTGGTCACGATTAGGTGCACACCGCCAGTGGAGCAGGTATGCGCATCTCCTATGTTGGTCAGGCTTCTCTCCTTACACACAATTTTCACAAACTACATCTTTCCAATGTCCTTCATGTTCCCTCTGCTACGCGTAGTTTGTTGTCCATTCCTCAACTTACGCGTGATAATAATGTCCTTGCTGAGTTTCACCCTTTTCGTTTCTTTATCAAGGATCAGGACACGAGGGCCATTCTGCTTAGCGGTCGTCTTCGCCATGGCCTGTACGCAATTGATGCACCACGCACACCATCCATGCAGTCTTCTCCTCAGTCGTTCAGTGGTGTTTGTGTGTCGCCTACGCACTGGCATGCGCGCCTTGGTCACCCTGCGGCTCCTATAGTTTGTCATGTGTTGCATCGTCATGAACTACCAGTTGTGTCCAATAAATCTGCTGAAACCGTTTGTGATGCCTGTCAGCAGGGCAAGAGTCACCAACTTCCGTTTTCAGAGTCTAGTCGTGTTGTGAAACATCCTCTTGAGCTTGTGTTTTCTGATGTTTGGGGTCATGCCCAGACGTCTGTTAGTGGCCACAATTATTATGTCAGTTTTATTGATGCTTATAGTCGGTTTACTTGGCTGTATCTTATTAAACGCAAGTCTGATGTGTTCGATGTTTTTATCCAGTTTCAAGCACATGTTGAGCGTCTCCTTAAGCAGAAAATCATCCATGTTCAATCTGACTGGGGAGGGGAATACCACAACCTCAACTCCTTTTTTAACAAACTTGGGATTTCGCATCGTGTGTCTTGTCCTCATACACATCAGCAAAATGGAACTGCCGAACGTAAGCATCGTCATCTTGTTGAAACTGGCCTCACCTTGCTAGCTCATGCATCCGTTCCGTTTCAGTTTTGGAGTGATGCTTTCTCCACAACTTGTTTTCTCATAAATAGGCTTCCCTCACGACTCCTGAAAATGCAAACTCCGCTTGAACTTTTGCTCAACGAGGTTCCAGACTACACTTTTTTTAAGGTGTTTGGGTGTGCATGTTGGCCTCATCTTCGCCCATATAACAAGCGGAAGTTAGAGTTTCGGTCTAAGAAGTGCGTCTTCCTGGGGTATAGTTCTCTTCACAAAGGGTACAAATGCCTTCATGTTCCTACTAATCGCGTTTACATCTCTCGTGACATTGTGTTTGATGAAAATGTGTTTCCTTTTCGCGCACTTCCGACAAACTCTACCACTTCCTCACAACCGGTGCACATGTCCATACCTTTGCCTGATCAATTTGTGGATGTTGCATATGCCCCTGCGTTGTTGCCTAATCATGCTGCAGGTATTGGACGTGGCGCTCATCTTGAGCTTCTTGATGACCAGGACACCGACGTGGCAACTCCTGCTCGGGATGTGCATGTGCCATGCATATCGGGTTCGACCCGCGTACCCGCCTCTTCACCGCCACTGGAAGCAGCTGTGCGGGCGCCGGTCTCGCCTGGCCCACGGGTGGCCTCGCCTGGCTCGCCACTGGCCTCGCCCAGTCCCTCGGCCGGCGCCTGGCCTGCCACTGGCCTCGCCCAGTCCTTCGGCCGGCGCCCTGCCTGGCCCCCTGATGGCCTTGCCTGGCGTGCCGCTGGCCTCGCCCGGCACTCCGCCTGACCCAGGAGGGGTCACGCCTGACCTGGAGGCATCTTCACCTCGGCCGGCGGTTGCTTCAACCGGCCCGGACCTGGACCCGGCCAGTCCCGCCTCGGTTGCTAGTGGGCTGGTCTCGCCTGGCTCGTCATCACTCGGGAGCCCTCGTACGAGCTCCCCCGAGGCTGCAGCTTCGTCTCCATCACCGGTTGCGTCGGTATCGCCGGTACGGCCTGTGATCCCTCTTCGTCCTCGTACACGGAGTCAGTCGGGCATTTTCTGTCCGAAGGAACACAAGGATGGGACTGTGGCATGGCTCGCCGCATGCATGGCTCACACTGCTGCTGATCCCACTTCTGAGCCTCGACACTTCCAGGCTGCACTGAGTATTCCTCACTGGCGCGCTACTATGGAACAGGAGTTTCAAGCTCTCCAGAAAAATGACACTTGGCAGCTTGTTCCTCCAGTATCTGGTGTCAATATTATTGATTCCAAGTGGGTTTTCAAAGTCAAGAGACATGCTGATGGTTCCATTGAACGCTACAAGGCACGGCTTGTTGCCAAGGGCTTCAAACAGAGGTATGGTCTTGATTATGAAGACACGTTCAGTCCAGTCATCAAGCCTACTACCATTCGCTTGCCGTTATCTCTTGCTGTCACTCGTGGATGGTCTCTACGCCAGCTTGATGTGCAGAACGCTTTCCTCCATGGAATTCTGGAGGAGGAGGTTTTTATGCATCAGCCACCTGGATTTGTTGATCCTGCACGCCCTCGTCATCTCTGTCGTCTGACTAAGGCGCTATATGGACTAAAACAGGCTCCTCGTGCATGGCATGCTCGTCTTGGCTCTGTTCTCCGAGCACTTGGGTTTACTCCCTCCACTGCAGACACATTGTTGTTCCTTCTTCAACGTCCTGAGGTTACGATGTATCTTCTGGTTTATGTTGACGATATCATTCTCATTAGTTCATCCCATTCTGCTGCTGATCGGCTGGTGGTTGCACTCAGTGGTGACTTTGCTGTCAAGGATTTGGGCGCTTTGCATTTTTTCCTTGGTCTGGAGGTTTCACGCTCTTCTGCTGGTTTGACTCTTACACAGAAGAAGTACTCCTTGGACTTGTTGCGTCGTGCTGGTATGCTGAAGTGCAAACATGCTATTACTCTGATGTCTGCCACTGATCGGTTATCTGCCCTTGATGGAGATTCTCTCTCGCCTGAGGATGCTACTAAGTATCACGGTCTTGTTGGTGGTCTGCAATAGCTTACTATTACTAGGCCTGATATATCCTATGCAGTCAACCGTGTCTGTCAGTTTCTTCATGCACCGAGGACATCTCATTGGTCAGTTGTGAAACGTATTTTGCGTTACATATGTCTTACTGCTTCCTATGGTTTGCTTCTTCAGCCTGCGCCGTCATGTGAGCTCTCAGCTTTCTCAGATGCAGATTGGGCTGGTAGTCCTGATGACAGGCGATCCACGGGGGGATATGCGGTATTTCTAGGTTCTAACTTGATCGCCTGGAATGCTCGAAAGCAGGCCAGAGTGTCTCGCAGTAGTACTGAAGCTGAGTACAAAGCAGTGGCTGATGCCACTGCTGAGATCATATGGGTACAGTCTCTGTTGCGAGAATTGAGAGTTGCTTCAGCTCATCCTCCGGTTCTGTGGTGTGATAACATTGGTGCGACATATCTTTCATCTAATCCAGTGTTTCACGCTCGGACGAAGCACATTGAGGTTGACTATCATTTTGTTAGGGAACGTGTTGCACAGACGCTACTTTGTATCAAGTTCATTCCGTCAAAGGATCAACTTGCTGACATCTTCACGAAGCCTCTTCCACAACCACAGCTTGTAGGCTGTAGGCGCAATCTTAACTTGCTTTGTACTTCAGGCCACAGTTAAGATTGAGGGAGGGTGTTAGACTGTATATATATATACATAGTCTGTGTATTAACATTGTAACATTGTATTGTACCTCTTGGTACCTCTATATAATGAAAGAGCCACACCCCGTTTAGGGTGTCGAGCAAGTTCCCAACATATTATGTTTTACACCGACCACGTCCTCGAGCTCACTGTGAGCTCCTCTACCTGCTCCCCCTGCTCGCCCCCTCGATTCGTCGCTGTTTAGCCGCCCCGCACTTCGGCCGCCATGTATGGAGCTTGCACCCCGCCATGCCCCTGGCCACGACCAGCTGCGCGTCAGCCGTCCCCTGGCCGCGTCCGGCCGCGCGTGCGTGCGCCCGCTGCGCCCTGGACGTGCGCCTGCGCCGCCCACTGCTCCGGCGCTCGCCCTGCTGCTGCTTCTCCTTGCAGTGCCGCTGCCGCGCTGCTGTTGCTGCTCGGCTACTGCCGCTGCTGCTTCCTGTTGTGCTGCCCTGCTACTCTAACTCTATGCGCTGCTGCTACTTACTGCTGGTTAGCTTCTGCTACTTACTGTTCGCTGATGCTGCTCTACTCCGACCACTACTACGGCTGGGCATGGCCATGGCCATGAGCTAGGTGTGTGTGTTGTGTGTGCGCGCATGGCCGGCTGACTCTCTGGATGAGGCCGGCCCTGTTTAGTTTAGTTAGCTGATTAGTAGTACTAGTTAGGATAAATAATGGTTAGGTGTAGTTCCTATGACATGTGGACCCTGTAAATTAAAGTAACAAATTAAATTAAAAAGTTCCCAAGTCTATGGCACGCGGGACCCGCTTATACTATTCCTATGTTGACTAGTCAAATGTTGACTGGGTCAACCTAACCCCCTGGACCCACATGTCAACCCCTCTGGTACAGTTCTGTGTACCCAGAGCTGGGTGCACCTAGTATTTCACATTTATTTTCAAATTAATAATAATTCAGAAAAACTTTAAACTTTGAAAATTCATAGAAATTAGACCGTAGCTCGGATGAAAAAACTTTGTACATGAAAGTTGCTCAGAACGACGAGACGAATCCGAATACGCAGTCTGTTCATCCGTCACACGTCCCTAGCATAGCGAACATGCAACAATCCACCTCCGTTTCATCTGCCCAAAAACGTCAAACACTGGTAATACTTTCCCGGATGTTTTCCCCTTCGCCAATATCACCTATCCTTGCGTTAGATCACCCCTGGCACCGCGTATTGCCTTGTTATATTTTGTGATGCTTTGTTTGCTCTGTATTCATTGTTTCTTCCCCCTCTTCTCTCCGGTAGACTACGAGACCGATGCTGCTGCTGCCCAGTTCGACTACGGTGTTGACAACCCCTCCTTCTTGCCAGAGCAACCAGGCAAGCCCCCCCCTTGATCACCAGATATCGCCTATTCTTCTCTATACTGCTTGCATTAGAGTAGTGTAGCATGTTACTGTTCGGTTACTCCTATTCTGTTGCATAGCCTGTCATTGTTGCTACAGTCATTGATACCTTACCCACAATCCTAATTGCTTAGTATAGGATGCTAGTTTATCATCATTGGCCCTACATTCTTGTCAGTCTGCCTTGCTATACTATCGGGCCGTGATCACTCGGGAGGTGATCACGGGGATATACTATACATATACATATATATACTACACAGATAATGACTAAAGTTGGGTCAGCTCGATGAGTACCCGCAAGTGATTCTGATGAGGGGGCTGAAAGGACAGGTGGCTCCATCCCGGTAGAGGTGGGCCTGGGTTCCCGACGACCCCCGACTGTTACTTTGTGGCGGAGCGATAGGGCAGGTTGAGACCACCTAGGAGACAGGTGGGCCTGGCCCTGTTCGGTGTTCGCGGATACTTAACACGCTTAACGAGATCTTGGTATTTGATCTGAGTCTGGCTACTGGCCTATACGCACTAACCAACTATGTGCGAAAGATATGGGCACTCAACGTCGTGGTATCAGCCGAAGCCTTCTAGACGTCAGCGACTGAGCGGCGCGCGCCTGATTGGACCGCGTAACGTGACTTCCTTTGTAATGGAGGTTGCTAGGTCTGCTTCTGGCCGCCCTCGCAACGTGCAGGTGTGCAATGGGCGATGGGCCCAGACCCCTGCGCCATAGGAGTTAGACCGGCATGCTGACCTCTCTGTTAGGCCTAGGTGGGGCTGCGATTGTTGATCTTCCGAGGCCGGGCATGACCCAGGAAAGTGTGTCCGGCCAAATGGGATCGAGCGTGTTGGGTTATGTGGTGCACCCCTGCAGGGAAGTTAATCTATTCGAATAGCCGTGATCTTTGGTAACAGGACGACTTGGAGTTGTACCTTGACCTTATGACAACTAAAATCGGATACTTAATAAAACACACCCAGACAAGTTCCACAGACAACCCGGTGATCACTTTTCCACAGGGCGACGAGGGGAGGATCGCCGGGTAGGATTATGCTATGCGATGCTACTTGGAGGACTTAAATCTACTCTCTTCTACATGCTGCAAGACGGAGGCTGCCAGAAGCGTAGTCTTCGACAGGATTAGCTATCCCCCTCTTATTCTGGCATTCTGCAGTTCAGTCCACCGATATTGCCTCTTTACACATATACACATGCATATGTAGTGTAGATCCTTGCTTGCGAGTACTTTGGATGAGTACTCACAGTTGCTTTTCTCCCTCTTTTCCCCATTTCCCTTCTACCTGGTTGTCGCAACCAGATGTTGGAGCCCTGGAGCCAGACGCCACCGTCGACGACAACTCCTACTACACTGGAGGTGCCTACTACTACGTGCAGCCCGCTGACGATGACCAGGAGTAGTTAGGAGGATCCCAGGCAGGAGGCCTGCGCCTCTTTCGATCTGTATCCCAGTTTGTGCTAGCCATCTTATGGCAACTTGTTTAACTTATGTCTGTACTCAGATATTGTTGCTTCCGCTGACTCGTCTATGATCGAGCACTTGTATTCGAGCCCTCGAGGCCCCTGGCTTGTAATATGATGCTTGTATGACTTATTTTGTTTTTAGAGTTGTGTTGTGATATCTTGCCGTGAGTCCCTGATCTTGATCGTACACGTTTGCATGTATGATTAGTGTACGATTGAATCGGGGGCGTCACAAGTTGGTATCAGATCCGACTACCTGTAGGAATCCCCCTTCCACACTCCTTGGCCGAAGTTGAGTCTAGACATTGCAAAACTTTCACTAACATGGCTGTGTGTCTTACGGGCACATGTCGCCATTGGGTGGTAGTAGGATCTTTTATTCCTCGCCTTTACTCTGGGTCTCTGATATCTCTTCTATTCGGGTTAAATGATTTGCTAACTTTAACTCTAGGTTCTCATAAATACTTTCTCCCGGAGAGCCCCTCGGTCCGGACGATTGCTTGCTTCACCAGAAGATTCTGAAGACACTCTACAATGTTCTCCCGAGACCTTGTGCCCGTCGCTTTTGCAACTCCCTACCACCGATATATCCCTATGGATAAATACATACACTTGTCGCTCTTATGTTTATTCCCAGTTGATCTTGTTATTACAAGATACACCGTAATTCTCTCTATTGTTCCGAGAATACTTTGTGCCTACTGCCTTGCAGTTCTTTGCCACCTGAATACCCCTATGGATAATTACTCGCACTTATCGAGTATCCTCTCATCCCCAGATGATTCATGTATTTCACAATAGTCTTGAAATACTATTCGATCCTCCAAAATTCCTCAGTTGCTTATTGCTCTGCAATACTAGTCTGCTTGCATTATGGATGCTTTCGATAAGTCTGGCAATATTTGTTAGTATCCTTAGACACCGTGATTTTGATCCTATTGATTCAAAATGAGTGTGAATGCACGCAATCATCAGTTGATCCTTTTAAATTATCTTTCCGACTTAGACGTCACTTTAAACATGAGCTTGATCTCGACCAATCAAATTGTTGTCGATTTTACCCCTAAGCTTACTCAACTTATCCATCCTTAATCAGAGTGTTTGCTTCTGATCCTTTGATTTGGTAATCATAATTCCTTTACATGTGAGCTTTGAATTTGTCAGTTGCTCCTATAATCCAATGCCTTCGCATTGTTTCTTCCTCTTGTTGTGTGCCGATACTCACATCAGTTTCACTAAGGACTATCAGATCCTTTGTTGAAATATCATTCGACAGTGTCCTTGATATACAAAAACCTCGAGAAGTTCTTTCCCTGATACATAATGCCTTAGGTAAATTGTATCCTCTGTTTTTGTCAACCATGCTCTACTATCGAGCTTGTGTTAGTTACTATTGAAGCTTGTGGTATATGTTACCATGATACCCTGACGGGTTGAACCTATGCCTTCCTTAATATGTGTGAACTCGAAAGTTTTCACGAGTCATACTCATCTGGTATTACACCAGGTAAAACTTTCAAGACTAATGCCTTTATCAAAGCGAGAAGTGAATGGGAGGTTATACATTGAAGAAGTGGGAGTCGACCTTGAACCTTGCGTTCATGCCCATGGACACGATGTATAACTTATCATGGAAGCTGCTCGTAAAAAATAGTTACCCCCTTGTTATAAGTTCATCCTGTATCCGTGGTTCGATCATTTATGATCGAGGTTTCCGACCATGTTCTTCTTTAAATACCATTTCTCGTGCAAGTTTAAGCACTTGTCTTCTGTAGAGTAATACCCCAGTCCAACCTCTACTTTGATTTGTCCTCGAGTATTACCCCCCTGGTATCTCGAGGATATCAACCGATTGCACTACATATTATGCATTTCTGATGAAGAAGTGCCTTTCCCCGTCATAGTCACTCCATGGGTTCTGGGTTGTCGTCAACCGAGAACATCGATAAGTGAATAGATTCCACGCTCCGATACGATAACTCTAAGTAATTTCCATTGCTTATGAGTTTAATAATCCTTCAGTTCATTCCTAGCCTGATTAGCTATATCATTATCGTGCAACTTTTAACTGTGCTACCTGGTCCTTATTCCCGGAGCACCACTTTCGACAATGAGCTAAGCTTACGTCGATTTTCCTCATCATATCATTTCGCCTTGAACAACAAGCTTGATTTCGAGTTTGTGTCGTACTCATGGTTCCAATAACCTTTCGCTTCGTCATTCCTTTGACTTGATGTCATCGTCGGTCAATTGCATCTTCATGAAATCTCTCGACAAATGTGTCGTGATCATCATCATCATCCTGAGATCTTCTAGGATAACAATTGAATTCATGATGAGAAAGACCATCCTTGCCCTCGATGATTAGTGTTATCATCGACCACTCTACTGCCTTCCCTCCAACACAAACTTGTTCATGTTTTGTGTTATACCTTTGAGTTCCTTGCTATCCAGCATTTGTTCTTCTTTATCTTGGAGTATTACCATCTTTTATGTCAAGGATGTTGTGAGGACTGCTCCACCTCTTAAGGAATTCTTGGTATTGTGATACTTCTCACCCTCACCATTCTTTCTTGGTCCGCGTGTTGATTCTAACCGGGATACCAACACGTGAACCATGCTGCTTGGATTCTGTACTTCTAGCAACCCTATTGCTTTGAAGTTAATGGTCGACATTTCATCCTTAGACCATTGGTTATCGAATCACCATTCTAACATTGATCCTGCTACCTAAGCCCATATTTTGGGTGCACCTTTCAACCAGTGATTAATTGCGTATGTTTCCCTCGAGTATACATCATTATATCATTTGATCTGTTAAATGTTATCTCCTTGTTCACATAATTGTGGAAATCCACCTTTTTGTAAATCTCAATGGATTGTCGCTGAGCCCATCAGCCACCTCCTCACCCTCCCCTTGATTTAAGGATGAACTCCTGCTTTGGAACTCGCTTCCATAGTACATTTCCCAAGAATCTTACAATATCATCTCGCCAAATTGTGTTGCACCCCTTCCTTCTCAGGCATCCTGAGTCTGAGGTATCATGACCCCAACCAGATCTGAAACTCGGTCAGATATGATGGTTCGGATATTTTCCAAGAGTCTTAGCATTGATCCTTATATGAATCGATAAGGTGATGTCATGCCTAGCACACCTGGCCGGAGGGCCTATTGCTATAGTTTTCCTTTTTAGCAAAGTTAATCATTCTTCCATGAGGAAATTGTAAGACTTATTCTATAAGTTGTTCCTAATGGATCCTTTGTGTATCCAGAGTCCGACCTTTGATTGAAGACCATGTCAATGCTATCTCGAAGCATGTCGGTGGTATTCCGATCTTCAATAAGAATAGTTGAAGCAATGCTATCTTTTCTTTATCTATTATCCAAAACACCGTTGTATGGGTATTGTCATCAAGTTCCTCTCCCCTTACCTAAATGGTTTTCTACTTCTATCCTGTCATGGATATCATGCGCTGTTTGTCCTTGGGAAGGATATACCCCTAAAATATGTGTTTAAACACATTTTCCTTTCCAATGTTCTGTTTAATTTGATAAGCATATTATCCTTTTGATTGTTTGGTTTAACCTTTCTTGTGATCTATATGATCTAAGTAGTAATATTCTCTTGGTTGTGTAAACACCCCCAGTGTACAGTTCTGTCAGCAAGACCCTATTACTATTATTGATGACATTTTGGTAGCCACCGATGGACGAGAACTTTGCCTAATGATCCGCCTCGTTCAACGAGCAGGAAAATGGTTCTCCTCGTCCCTCGCCCTTGGTACCGACATTGTTGCCAACATAACTGATAGCCTACCCTCTGACATGTCTTGCTATCATGACCATGCAAGATGTCAAAGGCCTTCTTACTTTAACCCACATGGTGGGCCCATAACCCACAGTTCCACAGGATCAAAACCTGACTCTCCAATAAACCCCCTGTTGCCAATGTTGTTCCTCGCACATGGCCTCGTAAGTAATTCACGAGCCACCTTCCGAGAGATCATCAGTTCTGCTATCAGACGCAATACTTATCCCCATTGCTCTGAACCCCTTTCACACTTTGTTTCAGGCAACGAACGACTGCCTATGCGCTTGAAACTTCTATTTTGCACCTTCTTACTTTGCTCACAATATTTTCTTAAGCTTCAATTCGAGAGTTGCTATCCGCCACCCTCCCTGATGTTATCGACCAGATAGTCGACCTTGCAGAGGTCTGTTCTCCTGGAATGCCCACTCTTTATTCTTTCGTAAGTATGATGGAGTTCCTAAAGAAAGGACGCCAACTTCATCATGATGACCTAAAGCAGAGAAATGAAGACCTCAATATATTGGACCGGTCTCTTCGAGAAGAGCAAGCCAGTATGAGAAGACCCGCTAGATTCGTTACCAAACCTTCCCCCTTTCACTACCACTTAAATCTCGGAACGAGATTTCTTGTAGTGGAGGAGAATTGTGACGCCCCGGTAGTTAAGCTACAGTAACCCTCTGCTAATGATGCCACATCACCTCGATTGTTGCTGCTAATCGCATGTTAGTTTGAAACTGATACAATTTTGAATTAAAAAAAATGGCAACCAACAAAAGTTTTCAAAAAATAAAACTAAAATGTTCACACTATTTTATAAATTCCCTTGATCATTGCCATGATGGTACCAGCTGCATTTGACTCACAGATAAATCCCTAGGAAATTAATAAGTGGTCCAACAACAAATAAATTAGCCATTTCAAAATAAATGAATGTTTGTGTATTTACAAAGCACTTGAAATCGTGTGTGCTAGCTCAAAACATTGCCTACTATTTATGTGACAAGTTTTGTATTCAACAAAACTTATTTGGATTAAATTAAAATACAAAACGGTGGAGAAAATACAAAACAGAAAATTAGAAGAAGGAACAGAGTCTAAGTGCACACTGTGCACTAGAGGCCGAGTGCTATAGTGCACGGCCCAGCCCACCACAGGCCTTTCCTCTTCTCCTGTACAGAGGAGAAGGCAGAGGCCATGGCGTGGCGGCCATCCCACGGTGCCATGGCCGGATGGCCACCATGTCGACTCCCCTCGGCCTATAAGAGCATCCCCTAAAAACCCTAGCCAGCTCTTGACTGATCCCCTCACTTTCCCCATTGAATCGCCTCCTCCTCGGCTCAGAATCGAGCCCGGAACCTCGTGTGGTGACTGTACACCTCGTCGCCATTGCCGCGGACAACGTGCTCTCCAGCGCCTGTGGATCCGTCTAGGAGGACCGCCACCCTCGACTTCGTCTTCCCCGAGCAACAACTGGAGCTGGGACGTCTCGTACATTCGCCATCGACATCGTCACCTCCGCGTACATCGTCGTCGTCCGCCGTCGTTTGCCGCTACTCCGGTCCGTCCCCGGCCACCCCGACCACGTCCTCGAGCTCACTGTGAGCTCCTCTGCTCGCTCCCCCTACTCGCCCCCTCGATCCGTCGCCGTTTAGCCGCCCCGCACTTCGGCCGCCATGTATGGAGCTTGCACCCCGCCATGCCCCTGGCCGCGTCCGGCCGCGTGTGCGTGCGCCCACTGCGCCCTGGACGTGCGCCTGCACCGCCCATTGCTCCGGCGCTCGCCCTGCTGCTGCTTCTCCTTGCAGTGCCGCTGCCGCGCTGCTGTTGCTGCTCGGCTACTGCCGCTGCTGCTTCCTGTTGTGCTGCCCTGCTACTCTAACTCTATGCGCTGCTGCTACTTACTGCTGGTTAGCTTCTGCTACTTACTGTTCGCTGATGCTGCTCTACTCCGACCACTACTACGGCTGGGCATGGCCATGGCCATGAGCTAGGTGTGTGTGTTGTGTGTGCGCGCATGGCCGGCTGACTCTCTGGATGAGGCCGGCCCTGTTTAGTTTAGTTAGCTGATTAGTAGTACTAGTTAGGATAAATAATGGTTAGGTGTAGTTCCTATGACATGTGGACCCTGTAAATTAAAGTAACAAATTAAATTAAAAAGTGCCCAAGTCTATGGCACACGGGACCCGCTTATACTATTCCTATGTTGACTAGTCAAATGTTGACTGGGTCAACCTAACCCCCCGGACCCACATGTCAGCCCCTCTGGTACACTTCTGTGTACCCAGAGCTGGGTGCACCTAGTATTTCACATTTATTTTCGAATTAATAATAATTCAGAAAAACTTTAAACTTTGAAAATTCATAGAAATTAGATCGTAGCTCGGATGAAAAAACTTTGTACATGAAATTTGCTCAGAACGACGAGACGAATCCGAATACGCAGTCTGTTCATCCGTCACACGTCCCTAGCATAGCGAACATGCAACAATCCACCTTCATTTCATTTGCCCGAAACGTCAAACACTGGTAATACGTTCCCAGATGTTTTCCCCCTTCGCCAATATCACCTATCCTTGCGTTAGATCACCCCTGGCACCGCGTATTGCCTTGTTATATTTTGTGATGCTTTGTTTGCTCTGTATTCATTGTTTCTTCCCCTCTTCTCTCCGGTAGACTACGAGACTGATGTTGCTGCTGCCCAGCTCGACTACGGTGTTGACGACCCCTCCTTCTTGCCAGAGCAACCAGGCAAGCCCCCCCCCCTTGATTACCAGATATCGCCTATTCTTCTCTATACTGCTTGCATTAGAGTAGTGTAGCATGTTACTGTTCGGTTACTCCTATTCTGTTGCATAGCCTGTCATTGTTGCTACAGTCATTGATACCTTACCCACAATCCTAATTGCTTAATATAGGATGCTAGTTTATCATCATTGGCCCTACATTCTTGTCAGTCTGCCTTGCTATACTATCGGGCCGTGATCACTCGGGAGGTGATCACGGGGATATACTATACATATATATATATACTATGCAGATGATGACTAAAGTCGGGACAGCTTGATGAGTACCCGCAAGTGATTCTGATGAGGGGGCTAAAAGGACAGGTGGCTCCATCCCAGTAGAGGTGGGCCTGGGTTCCCGACGGCCCCCGACTGTTACTTTGTGGTGGAGCGATAGGGCAGGTTGAGACCACCTAGGAGACAGGTGGGCCTGGCCCTGTTCGGCGTTCGCGGATACTTAACATGCTTAACGAGATCTTGGTATTTGATCTGAGTCTGGCTACTGGCCTATACGCACTAACCAACTACGTGGGAAAGATATGGGCACTCGACGTCGTGGTATCAGCCGAAGCCTTCTAGACATCAGCGACTGAGCGGTGCACGCCTGATTGGACCGCGTAATGTGACTTCCTTTGTAATGGAGGTTGCTAGGTCTTCTTCTAGCCGCCCTCGCAACATGCAGGTGCAATGGGCGATGGGCCCAGACCCCTGCGCCATAGGAGTTAGACCGGCATGCTGACCTCTCTGTTAGGCCTAGGTGGGGCTGCGACGTGTTGATCTTCCGAGGCCGGGCATGACCCAGGAAAGTGTGTTCGGCCAAATGGGATCGAGCGTGTTGGGTTATGTGGTGCACCCCTGCAGGGAAGTTAATCTATTCGAATAGCCGTGATCTTCGGTAACAGGACGACTTGGAGTTGTACCTTGACCTTATGACAACTAGAACCGGATACTTAATAAAACACACCCAGACAAGTTCCACAGACAACCCGGTGATCGCTTTTCCACAGGGCGACGAGGGGAGGATCGCCGGGTAGGATTATGCTATGCGATGCTACTTGGAGGACTTCAATCTACTCTCTTCTACATGCTGCAAGACGGAGGCTGCCAGAAGCGTAGTCTTCGACAGGATTAGCTATCCCCCTCTTATTCTGGCATTCTGTAGTTCAGTCCACCGATATTGCCTCTTTACACATATACACATGCATATGTAGTGTAGATCCTTGCTTGCGAGTACTTTGGATGAGTACTCACAGTTGCTTTTCTCCCTCTTTTCCCCATTTCCCTTCTACCTGGTTGTCGCAACCAGATGTTGGAGCCCTGGAGCCAGACGCCGCCGTCGACGACAACTCCTACTACACTAGAGGTGCCTACTACTATGTGCAGCCCGCTGACGACGACCAGGAGTAGTTAGGAGGATCCCAGGCAGGAGGCCTGCGCCTCTTTCGATCTGTATCCCAGTTTGTGCTAGCCATCTTATGGCAACTTGTTTAACTTATGTTTGTACTCAGATATTGTTGCTTCCGCTGACTCGTCTATGATCGAGCACTTGTATTCGAGCCCTCGAGGCCCCTGGCTTGTAATATGATGCTTGTATGACTTATTTTGTTTTTAAAGTTGTGTTGTGATATCTTCCCGTGAGTCCCTGATCTTGATCGTACACGTTTGCGTGTATGATTAGTGTACGATTGAATCGGGGGCGTCACACTGGCAGTGGCTATGTCAAATGAACTTGGTGGCGCCGGATGGATCAAATAGGTGGGGCCGAGTTTGACTTTTGGTTTTGGACATATGTGGATATGAGAAAGTGGTTGAGGGCTTTGGAGCATATCACTAAGCACTTTGAGCAAGCAAGCCATTAAGCAACACCTCATCCCATTTTAATAGTATTGGCTTTCCTATAGACTCAATGTGATCTTGGATCACTAAAATAGAAAATATAGAGTCCTGAGCTTTGAGATTGAGCCAATCCTTTGTCCTTAGCATCTTGAAGGGGTTCCACATCCTCTTGTCCATGCCACTCCACTGTTGAACTTTATCTGAAATATACTAGATGAAAGTATTAGTCCAACAAGAGATATGTTGACATTAATTACCAAAATCACCCAAGGAGCACTTGTGCTTTCAATCTCCCCCTTTTTGGTAATTGATGACAACATACATCAAAGCTTTAGATAATGATATAGAGGAAGGCAAGTAAAGCTTTGGAAAGACATGTAACATGCATAGGCTCCCCCTACATGTATGCAATCATGTAAATATGGAACATAAGATCATGTGAGTGCATAAACATGACAGAGCAAGCAATGGGTTACATGTATCTTGGCTATATGCATCAGAGCAAATGGTGTGAATAAGAGAAAGTACCTTCATGCTCATGAGTCCTTCTTGCAAACAATATGTACATCAACAAGAGATCCTCATGCACATGAATGTGATGCATATACTTACCTTGTGGTCTTGAAGTAGCTTTGGAAGAGATAAACCTGAGTAAACAAGGTTAGACAACACAGAAACATCAACAATGTAAAGCAAGAGCAGAAATCCACAAGAGTACCAAGATCTGGGATGACATGTAGAGTGAGTACTAGGTACTCTAATTGAGTGTAGACATGTCCCCAAAGGTAAAGATATGCAATGAATATGAAGATTTCCTTCCCTTAGATGTCTTGCTCCCCCCGAATCTTGTAATGGATATTGGGAGAAGATAGGGAAAAGAAAATCAGAGCAAAGCAAACACAAAAACAACATAAGCATGTCTTTCACCTCTAAAGACATGAAACTTCTCTCCTCTTTGAATGCCAAACAACTGGGGTCTCTCTTTTGATAAGAATGTTTCTCTCCCCCTGTTGCTCTCTCCCTCTGATGGAGTAATTAAGCTTTGATGTGAACTCTGTCTCCCCCTTTGACATCAGTTTCCAAGAAAGGTCTTCTGGAGTGTGAGTCAAAATAGGTTTGGTCCTTGAGTCACAGAGCAAAGCAGCACATCTGATGCTGGTAGAGGATAATAATCATCGAGTGGAGCTGGAACAAGAATGTGTAGACTGCGAGTGACAGAGTGATTTCTTAGCATTGAAATCGGCTACACCGAGTTGATTCTTCCGGTGGCACCGAAAAGTTCGGTTGGACCGAAAGAGGCAAATCGGTTTGTTCGAGTTCATCACAGAGAGAAAGCACTAGTCACCTCAACTCACTAGGCGAGTAAGATCTCACAAGGATTTGCAATGAATTTAACTGAAGGGTGTGCGAAGAATTGGGTGTGGAGAAATGCAGAACAGTAATAAAAAAGAAGAAATCTAGATGAAGTTTTTTTTGAAAGGGGAACAAATATGCATGAGACAAAATGCAAAAACAAGGAGAAACACTAGAGAACTTCATCTAGAATTGGTCGGCGACAAGGTCACCTATGTTAGAGTATATTGACTTAGGAGTCAAGTGAAGACACTTGACCATAGGTCATACTCATCGTCTAAGCTCAAAATGGGGTTGCCATTTTTCGTTTAAGCATATTGATGTATTCACATCTTATTGAGTTGCTTTGACCCATGACTTGGGGTAAAGCTTCTCTAAGATGGAATAACATACCTTGGGTGGTGGTGTTGAACTTGATCATGTAGTTGAACTTGTGTGGGATGCTCAATGTTGATGTAGTTCATTTGGAGCACCACTTGTAATTTGAGTTCATCTTCCTACATGGATTAGATTTTCAAGGAAGAGCACTTGTGTATCCAAAATGACAATCATGAAATTTTACTTAGGAATTTGTCAAAGGATATGTTTGAAGAGTTTCATGCTTCCTTGTCTTCAACCACCGTAAAGTAGAGACTTGGTGATGTAGAAATTGCTTAAGATATGAGTGAGTTGCAATCTCATGGATTTAGATCCATCCAAGTACCTACATGGGTTAGATAACATGCAAGGGTCCAAATGTATCCAAGATATATGAATATCATCATAAGAGAAATATCAAGGAATAGTCATAGGCTCATGTCTTGCATGTATCCAAATTAGAGTTCCTACTCCAAGTTTGAGGCATCAATGATGTTCAATTCACCTCTCAACCTGCAAAACACTTTCTCATCAAGTGATTTAGTGAATATATCTGCCAATTGCTTGTTGGTGCGAGCATGCTTAAGGTTAATATCACCCTTAGCAACATGATCTCGAATGAAATGATGATGAACTTCAATGTGCTTAGTTCGAGAGTGTTGCACGGGATTGTGAGCAATCTTAATAGCACTTTCATTGTCACAAAGAAAAGGAACATGTTTCACATATATCCCATAATCTTTAAGAGTTTGGGTCATCCAAAGTAATTGAGCACAACATGAACCAGCGGCAATGTATTCCACTTCGGCGGTGGATAAGGATACCGAGTTTTGTTTCTTGGAGGACCAAGACACAAGAGATCAACCAAGAAATTTACAAGTACCCGAAGTGGACTTTCTATCAACCTTGTCATCGGCACAGTCCGAATCGGAGTAGCCAACAATATTGAAAGAGGCCCTCTTTGGATACCAAATGTCAAAGTTTGGTGTATGAATTAAGTATCTCACTATCCTTTTCACGTCCTTAAGATGACACTCTTTAGGGACCACTTGATATCGTGCACACATGCACACACTTAGCATAATATCGGGACGAGAGGCACATAGGTATAACAATGAACCAACCATAGAGTGATAAACCTTTTGATCAACGGGTTCACCATCTTTGGTCAAGTCAAGATGTCCACTAGTAGGTATGGGTATACTCATACCTTTGAATTCTTGCATATTGAACTTCTTGAACAAGTCCTTGATATACTTCATTTGAGATACAAAGGTACCTTCCTTAGTTTGCTTGATTTGCATACCAAGAAAGAACTTGAGTTATACTCATCATAGAAATCTCAAACTTCTCCGACATTAGCTTCCCAAACTTCTCACTAAAATGAGGGTTAATTGATCCAAATATAATATCATCAACATAATTTGGCACACAAATAATTCTCTATTAACCCTTTTAGTGAAAAGAGTAGAATCAATTTTTCCAATATCAGCCTTTTTCAATAAGGAAATTGGTCAAGCATTCATACCACGCTCTAGGAGCTTGTTTAAGACCATAAAGAGCTTTGTGAAGTTTGTAAACATGATTAGGTTTCTTAGGATTAACAAAGCCGGGAGGTTGTTTAACATAAACTTCCTCCTTAATTTCACCATTTAGAAAACCACTTTTAATGTCCATTTGGTATAAAGTGATATCATGGTGATTAGCATAGGCAAGTAAGATGCCAATGGACTCAAATCTAGCAACGGGGGCATATGTATCACCATAGTCCAAACCTTCGACTTGAGTGTAGCCTTGGGCGACGAGACGTGCTTTGTCGAACTACTTGTCCATCTCCATCTTGCTTGTTGCGAAACACCCATTTGGTACCGATGATGTTGTGGTTGTTGTCGGGCTTCTCGCCCAATGTCCACACTTGGTTTCTCTCAAAGTTGTGTAGTTCTTTGTGCATGGCGTTTATCCAATTTGGATTCTCCAATGCTTCTTCAACCTTCATGGGTTCAATGCTAGAGATGAATGATTAATGTTCACAAAAGTTAGCCAAACGAGATTTAGAGCGAGTGATTCTCCCGGTTTGGAAATCATTGTAGATTTTCTCGACGGGATGGTCTCTAGCAACTCTTGCTCGAACTCATGAGAGCTTTTGCTCTGATCGGGGTGTAACATCTTCTTCATCATCTCGTTCTTCGCCTTCATCATTGTTGACGTTGTTGTTCTCTCGTCGTGGTGGAGAAGGAGGTTTATGCGGTTCATCTTGGTGTACTTCCTCGTTTCCTTCATCTTGGTGTGTCCCACTTGTGGATGCTTCCATATTAACTCTTGGTTCACCTTGTCGTGAGGTAGAAGCTTCCACTTGGACAGACAAGGTACTCTCCTTCACCTCCGTTGGACGAACCTTGCCAATTGACAAGTCTTGGATTGCTTCCGAAGGATCTTTATCCCCTACATCAATTGGTAATTTCTCTACTTGTGAGCCGTTAGATTCATCAAACTTCACATCTACCGTCTCTTCGACCTTTCGGGTGAAATTGTTGTAGACACCATAAGTGTGAGAGTTTGAGCTGTAACCAAGTAGGAATCCCTCATGAGATTTAGGAGCAAATTTAGAACGATGATGCTTATCAAGAATGTAGCACTTTGAGCCGAATACTCGAAAGTATCCAACTTGGGGTCTGTTACCGGTGAGGAGCTCGTATGCCATCTTGCCGAGTATCTTGTGAAGATACAAGCGATTTGTCGCATGACAAGTGTCTCAAGTGCTTCCTCCCAAAAGTGCTTTGGTGTCTTGTACTCATCAAGCATCGTTCTCGCCATTTCGATGAGCGTCCGGTTCTTCCTCTCAACAACTCCATTTTGTTAGGGTGTGTACGTAGCCGAGAACTCATGTGAAATCCCTTCTTCGTCAAGAAAGGCATCCAAATTTGCGTTCTTGAACTCCGTTCTGTTGTCGCTGCGAACCTTCTTGATCTTGGCTTCAAATTGATTTTGGGCCTTCCTAGCGAAGTTTTTGAAGATCTTCTGGACCTGCGATTTATCATCGAGAAAGAACACCCACGTAAATCTTGAAAAATCATCAACTATAACTAGACCAAAAGAGTTTCCACCGAGACTTTTGTAAGCATTGGGACCAAAAAGATCCATGTGAAGTAGCTCGAGCGACCTCCTTGTGGTCATGATGTTCTTCACAGGGTGGCTTCCTCCAACCTGTTTTCCTGCTTGGCAAGCGCTGCAGAGTCTATCCTTATCAAATATGACATCTTTAACACCAAGGATATGATCACCTTTAATAAGCTTGTCAAGGTTTTGCATGCCCACATGACCTAACCGTCTATGCCACAACCAGCCTTTTGAAGATTTAGCAATTAAGAAAGTTCTAGGTTGAGCCTTTTTAGTGAAATCAACAATGTATAGATCACCTTTGCGTATACCGGTAAAGACCATTTTATGATTATCTCTACAAAACACTTGGCAATCTACTTTGGTAAATAGGACATTGAAGCCAAAGTCAGCTAGTCTAGAAACAGAAAGTAGATTATAGCGAAGAGATTAAATGAGCATGACATTTTGTCTGGAGCTATCATGTGAGATGGCCACCTTACCGAGGCCAGCCACCTTACCCTTTGAGTTATCACCAAAAGTGACATACTTTCGAGGGCCGTCGTTTTTAGCAAGCTCACAAAAAATATCTTTATCTCCGGTCATGTGATCGGTACATCCACTATCAAGGAACCATTCCTTTCTGCCTGCCATGTATCCCCGAAGATTTGCCATAAGACCAAAGTGTCACTACTAGGGAAAAGGCTAGCAGCAGCGCGGGTTTTAGATGTATCAGTAGCGCGGGGATAGGCGCTACTAATAAGGCGCTACAGCTAACAGATAGCAGTAGCGTGTGCTCACCGGCGCTACTTCTACACAAGTGTAGCAGCAGCGCTGTTAGCGGAAGCTCGCTACTGCTAGTAGCTCTAGCGCGCTTTACCTTGACGTGCTACTGCTATCGCGGCGCTGCTGCTAACTTTTATACATTCGCTACTGCTAATTTAAGTAGCTTTTTTGTTTTTTTGGCATATTTGTTTTGTATTTGAACATGCTTTATAGAAGAATCTTTAGCACATAGAAATGTCATCATGATACACATACAAATGCCTGCGAGACCACAAATGTAATCATAGCATGTACATACAAATAGTCTCATCATAATCATCATCCAACACAAAGTGATATCTTGTCATCATCTCGAAAATAGCGATACATGCAAGTCTCGAATACTTGCAACTACAACAACGTCATCCATCTAAAGAAAGGTATACGCAAGAAGTGCTATCACTATGAGTGAGAGCGGAACTATGCAGTACATGAGGTGGCGGTTACGAGTCCTCTCTCGTGCTAGCGTGAACCTCAAGTGACTAGCTTCTCCTTCTTGTCTGCTTTTGAAGCCTTTATGGTTGGCGCCCGTGAACCCGTTCACTTGCGCCTGACACTCATGCCACTCGTTGTACACCCTCGGAACCTTCCCTTTGTACACGACATAGCAATTCCATCTCGCCATCAAGAAACTAGGTACCTGTTAGAGATGCATGTTCATGAAGAGGATGTACAATCATATATATGCAACAAAATATACTAGAGCAACACCAAGAAAGAAAGGGTTAGCAACTAGATGTAACATACACTACGCAAATTAATTAACTAGAGGTACGCAGGTCATCGTACGCAAACTAACAAAGTAGCGTTACGCAAGTTCGGCAGGGACCATGGACATCACAAAGTTTCATCGCTACAAAAAGTATACAAGTTCAACCGACACATATCATCATCATCGGCATCATAAATCACTAGAAGTTCCATCCTTCCATATCATTGAGGAGGAACCCTAGCTTCTTGAATGGCGTGAGGTCTAGACGTTGCATGCCTATGCGAGTACGGACGTCAGCTCGCGATATAGGGCCGTGGTGGAACATCCCCTTCTCATCGATGACTTCTTTCATGATGATCGTCGCAATGTCGCTTTGGATGTGAAAGAATTCATCTCTAAGTTTATAATCCGCTTCTCCATGAGATTCTAGCCACTTTTGAATACGATCATCATTTCTGCTGTTAATGCGAAGCTTTTGGTGATCCGTGTTGAACTGAATCGTGAGATGGACGATGTAGAATCCATCCTTCTTGCTTGGTTTTGGGACATGGATGCAGGAGAAGTTAGTTTTATGCGCGAAACCCATCTTCTTGTTCCTTTGTTTCTTGATCTGCATGTGGCCACCTCTAAAGCTGAAGCCTTGGAGAGCATCATCTAGAATATTCATTATGTGGGTGTAGTCTTTTTTCTCGTAGTCTCTGGAAGGGTCAAAATACACGGCGTGGGAGACTTGCGGGTAAAGAACGATAAGGACGACGCGCCCGTTGCTGCGGGGAAAAGACACCTCAAATTATTCCCCAAATGAGAGAGAAGGAATGATTGAAATGTACGAAAGGGTTGTCCGGAACTGACTTACTATGGATGATAAGGCACGAGGACAATTTCCCGGTCCTTATTCTGTACCATGAAGTTTTGGAGGTACTCCCTAGCAGTTTCACGCTCAAAGTCGCCGAGACTCAAGAAAGATTCATGCATGTAGTACGGATCCGCCACACAGATTTGCGAGACTTCTTCACTCTTCATGACGGAGCTCATATGTAGCGCAAAAAGGCGGACGATAGTAAAATCAAGCCGCCTTGTTAGAAACATCTCAAAGATATGGTCAAACCACAGGAAGAACACATTCGCGGGCCGTGTGTCGACGTAGCACTTCCCCTCAGGCACACGAGCCGCGTATGTCAGATATCCTGGATCCTTTGAGGCTAGTAGGCTTTTCTCAGTCGACAACACATGGTCGTGCAGTCTCCGGAGATCCCCTGATAGTGCCTCCAGCGGTTTCGGCGGTAGCATCAGCTCGCCCGTGAGATGGAACATGACCGCACTTTTCACGGGTAAACGCTCTTCAGAATGCATCGCTTGGCTGCTATGTGCTCTGGCTTGTTTGGAGGCAGTTACCTTCCCCGATCTCTTCCTCTCCTTTTTCTTGGGCACACCTTCCAGACCCTTCCTTAACCCCTGCCCCAGTGTTCCCGGGCTAAGTACTGTACGACCCTCGCGCCCGGCTAGTTGAGCCTGTGTTGAGGCGGTATCTTCAGGCGTGTCCTGTGAGGATTTCATGAAGAGAGACTTTTTGCAATCCATGCTACGACCCTGCCCGTGCATATCATCCATATCCTCATTAGCAAGCTGATAGCCCGATTCGTCATATGGTTGACTCATCATATCTATCTCACAGTCATACGCGTTTGTATTGAGGTAATCCATAGGGTCGACCTTCGTCTCATCATCCATTCTCTGTTCTACAGGAGAAATTACATCAGCCTGTACTATTGCACCCCCTTCATCATGTCGTCCGCCGCTCTCACCCGGCACTACAGGAGCTGGTAATTGCGTAGGAGAGGTGGTGGTCTTCGCACATGCTTGTTGATGTGTGGTAGTTATTGGTGTGCTCTCGGCCGGCTCCAGACGAATAAGATTCTTCGGCCATAGAAACACCCAATTCTTGCAGCTTCCAATCCGCGGCGGGGTCTCGTCGTCCGCTCCCACATGCTGTACTGGAGGAGGCAAATCCTCGTGCCCCGATTTCACACTGGTCAAGCTAACCCTGAAGTGCCCAGCAGGGATCGGCTGGTTGTGGAACGTGCGTTGAGAGGGGTCCATTATCATCCCCTTTCCCACGTCCACCTTCTGGCCTTTGATCAAGTAGAGTATGGTGCACGGGGTTTCTTTTGCCTGCAAACACATATGTCTATGGCACAAAACAACCGAAAGGCAACAAAACTGGAATATTATATATATATGTGTTGGTGCGACATGTAATTACCGTGACGGCGTCGAGCTCAGACAAAGATGAAGGCCCACCTAGCGCCTGAGACTGAGGAAGGGCTGCTATGAGCGGGAGCGGCTGCGAGAGGAGGCCCGGTTGCGTGAGCAAGTGATGGTGCGATGGTGTTGTTGTTCATGGAGTTGCTCCCGACGAAACTGGGCATCGGGAAATCATGTACCGTCTTTTCTGGATTTTCCTTCGCCCAGTTGATGATAACAGGAACCAAGTTAGTAGCGAAACCATTTCTGCAGGCAGTTACAGCTGCATTGGCTACCTGCTGTAGCAACTCATATTTGTCCTCGGCTGCTTTTTTCGGGTCCTCAACTGCTTTTTTCTCGACCGCAAGCTTCACCTTCGCCTCGATGTCTGCCTGACTAAACTTCTTTTTCATCTTCTTGGCCTCCGGGCCCTCGTTGTAAAACACCTTCCACGTGGCGCCGTCTCCAGCACCGTGCACACGACCATATTGCGGCCGCTGATCCAAAGGGAGTCCCTTAAGTTTGTTCAAGGCCCGGTTGAGAGGGGTGTCCCACTTGGGCCTCATCGGAGAAGTAGGGCTTTATTCACGGGAAATTTCGGCATGACCTTTGCTAAAAAATGGACATATCGAGCGCCTGAAATTCACCGGAACAGAAATGAATCAACATTCCGGCGTAACATAGGCCACTCGGATCATTTTCCAAACATGACATGTCCAAAACATGACATATGCACATATCACATGTCCAGTTCAAATTTTGAAACCTAGCTAAATTCATAACTAAATAGATAACCTAATTAACATACTGCCCTAACTAAAACCTAAGTAAATTAACCGAAGAACCCTAGCAGAGAGAGGGGGGTTTACAGAGGGTGCAGGGGCGAGGAGGTAGGCCCGACGACGGCCGGGAGGGGAGAGGAGGGAGGCGAGGGCCGACGGGTCGGGGGCGAGCACGCCGGGGTCGGGGGAGAGGGTCGGGTCGGGGGCGAGCGCCGGGGTCGGGGTCGGGGGCGAGGGCCGGGTCGGGGACGAGCGCCGGAGTCGGGGGCGAGCGCCAGGGCCGGGTCAGGCGCGGCGGTGTGACGGGGAAGAGTGGGGATTTGGGGGGGGGGAAGGCGGGATGAAGCAGGGCGGGTGAGAATTTTGGGTTAAGTGGACGTAGCAGTAGCGCATTTGGACAAAACGCGTTGCTACTACCTTCAGTAGTTGTAGTGCTTTATACGAAATTCGCTTCTACTAACTTCAGTATCTGTAGCGGTTTAGGAAAAACGCGCTGCTACTACCTTCGCTACTGCCAGTTTTCCTTTTTCTTTTCCTTTATTTTATCCCACTTTTATTTCCCGAGGGCAGTGAACGAAGTGAGGGCAATATATATATTGCATCATTTGACGGTTAAATATGTATGCAAAATAGGAACATATATATTACACATCATTGGACCCATGCATAATAATGGCTAAGTGTGTATACAAAATAGGAACATATATATATATTACATCATTTGACCGATAACATAAGTTTCCTCAGTGCTGACGTTTTCATTTTTGAGTCAGCTTCTTTCCCTTCTTGTTCATCGAAGAATAATTGAGCCCCTCATTGTGACTTTGCCTTTTCCATGGAGTACGATTTTTCTTAGGTAATGTAGTATTGATTCTTATTTTGACGTATACTTCATCATCATCGTCATCTTCCCTCATTGGGTTGCCGTACTGATCATAGTCTTCCTCGTTGGCGACTCCATCCATTCCAATGATGTTCCTTTTGCCTCTCCTCAGGACAACACGGCTGGGATTGTGCGGGTCAGTTATGAAGAAGCATTCTGTCACGTGCTTAGCGTGTACCCATGGCTCGTTTTTTGCGATAGCGTTCACGGTAGCGCTCTTGGCGTCGGGTATAGTCATTGTAGTGAAAATCCGGCTTTCTCTTTCGACATTCTTAGCCCATCTGACACGGAACATCGTCGTGTTGTGCAGTCCAGAGTAGTCAAGCTCCCAGATCTCCTCGACCCTTCCATAAAATCGTTCAGTTGCACCGTTGTCGCTGCCGGTCATGCATACCATCGTCACCCCTGAGTTCTGATCATCACTGTCCATATCTTTGGCCTCCGTGTAGAACGTGTATCCGTTGATATCATATGCCTAATAGGTTACGAGGTTGGGCGAGGGGCCATGTGCTAAGGCGTATATGAGCAATCCGTCCTTAGAGCCCTCCTCCGGAGGATTAGCAATAATATGCTCTTTGAACCAATGCAGGAAAGTGGAGTTGTGCTCTCTAGTAACTTCGGCGTCCGTCCTGCATACCCCCCAGTCACGATACTTCTTTGCGATAATTTCTTTGTGCAGTGCCACGAAAGGATCTACCTCGTCTAGGTGTTGTAGCACTACCAAGTTTGCTCTGTCAAAGTCGCTGCGTCGATCTGAGTATGCCACCTGCAGTTCCCTGCGACCGTTGCAGTGACCATCTCCTTTGAGCCTCCCATCGTGCTTGTTAACAGGCAAACCAACACTAACACCAGGCGGCTGGTCTGCGCCATATAGAAAATTCTCACAGAAAGAGATGCACTCTTGTGCCAAATAGCCCTGGATGATGCTTCCATACGGACGGGACATGTTACGAACGAATCCTTTGATGACCCCATTCATCCTCTCAAACGGCATCATGTTGTGCAGGAATGACGGCCCCAGGTCTATTATGTCATCCACAATATGGACACACAGATGCACCATCACGTCAAAGAACGCGGGCGGGAAGTACATCTCAAGCTCATTCAGTATCACAACGATCTCTTCCTGTAGCCTTTGGAGCTGCTTCACACTGATCGACTTTCGAGAGATGACATCGAAAAAGTTGCAGAGACCAATAAGCGTGTCACGGACGTGCTTGTCCATTATCCCTCTAAGGGCAACAGGTAGTATCTGCGTCATCATCACATGACAGTCATGAGACTTCATCCCGCTGAACCTTTTCTTGTCCGTGTCTAGATATCTGCTTATCTTGCCACAGTAACCGGAACTAACTTTGAGTCCGGTAAGGCACTTAAAGAAGGCATTGATCTCAGCCTGACTTAAGGTGAAGCAAGAAGGGGGGTAATAATCCTCTTTCTTTATTTTCTTGCCCTTCTTCTCCTGTGCCTCTGTCTCCGTCTCTATCTCGTCTGACATTTTACGGGCCGACATGTGCATATCTTCCCTGATTTTCAAATCTTGCAAGTCTTTTCTTGCCTTCGGCCCATCCTTGGTATTATCCGGCATGTCCATCAGTGTTGCGAGCAAGCTCTCAAGGACATTCTTACAGATATGCATTTGATCAAGGCAATGAGGTGTATCGAGTTTGTGCCAGTACTCCAAGTCCCAGAACACAGACCTCGTCTTCCATATCTTCAGCAGCGGCTCCGGCGCCTTTCTCATCGTCTTTCCTGGCGCGGGGCACTCCTTCCAGTTTTTCAACAGCTCAATGATTTCGGCACCGCTCCGCTTACGTGGAGGTCCTCGATGCTCAGCGTGACCGTTGAATAGATCTCCACGGTTTCTCCACGGGTCATCCTGTTCAAGCCATCTTCAATGCCCCATGTACACGATTTTCCCAGACCCACCATCTTTCCTTGACGTTAGCTGCTGAGACGTTGTATCATCCATGCACCGCGTGCATCCGCAATATCCATGGCACACCTGGCCTGCCACATATCCGTAACCGAGATAGTCCTGCACTATCGTGATCAGCGCGGCTCTCATGTTGAAATACTCACCTTTGCTGGCGTCCCATGTCTTGGCCGGTGTTTTCCATAACGTGTCTAACTCCTCTTGAAGTAGTCCCAGATACAAATTAATATTATTTCCTGGTTGTTTCGGCCCTTGAATAAGCATGCTCATGTGAATGTACTCCGATTTCATGCACAACCAGGGGGGAGGTTCCGATAAATTATGCAATCGTTGATGCATACATGGTATCTAACATGTGGCAGATCAAGAGGGAACACGATCTTCTTGGTCTCATCAACACTAGTAGGACATAGATTACCCGCGGGAAGAACATCCTTTAGGTACTTGAGATGCTCATCGAGGCTAGTGTCGGTCCATTTCTTTTTAGCCTTTGTCTTCAGGAGTTGGAGCGTGAAACTCAAGCGGGTCACCTCAGGATTGCAACCATCATACAATGGAGTGTTCGAGTCTACCACTAGTTGCTCCAGCTTAGCCTCCTCTCTAGAAGTAGCTCTCTCAGTACTCGTCTCCTTGTGAAGCAATGCTTGAACATGGGGGTCCCGCACGATTGAACTTAGTACCGACGAACTCTGCTGCGTGGAGTCCATGTCATTCTCTCCGCCGCCATGTCCGGCCCCTTCTCCTCTGCCATGTCCGGCCCATTCTCCGCCGCCATGTCCGGCCCCTTCCTCGCTGCCATTATCGATCATTTCTTCGTCTTGCCCCGTGTCATCATTGCCTGCCCCATCGGCATCCTCAACATCGTCATCCTCATCTTCAATTATCCACAGAGTATAGCCAGCCATGAAACCAGTCATGAGCAGGTGCGCTTTGACACGACCATCGTCATGCGGGTCGAGCCAAACTATTCCTTTGCATTTTCGACACGGACATAAAACCTCTGTCCGGTTATTTTCTTTCATGTCCTGCCCCGCCGACCGCAACCACCTGTCCACCATCGTTCCACTGACCATCGTCAACTCTGCACGGTAATAATAAACAAATTGATTATAAAAATGCATGGATGCATCAAAGTCATACAAAAATTTGGCATGACCTTCCCTAAAAATAGGACATATATGGATCTAGAGTTTGCCCGGAATTCGCCGAAACGGAAATAAATCGACATTTCGGCAAAACATAGGCAACTCAAAAGCACAATTTGGCGTGCCACACACACAATTTCCACAAACATATCACACACACATAAACATATTTCCATTTTGCAAAAGCATGAAATTTTCATCACCTCTATCTCGATCGAGATCGAGCACACGGTGGAGATGATGTTGTAGGGAGATCAAAAGTGCACAAAGCTCTTCTTGACAAAGATAGATCTAGTTAGGGGGCAAATAGGTCACTTAACTAAATCCTACATCTACCTTGCTACCTAATTTGGGAGGAGACAACTTCAACTAGTGGAGGGGAAAGGAAAAAGAGAAAGGAGATGCATTAATGGAGGTGGTTTAGTTAGGTAGGAGTAATGAAGAGAGAGAAATGTGGATAGAAGAGAAAGAGTAATGGGGGAGAAGTATTGAGGAAGAAGAAGAGTGAGAGTGGGAGCATGTGGGGGAGGTAGGGGGAAGGGAAGAGAGGAGGGGGAGGGGAGGCACGGGTGGGGAAAGGTTGTGGGTTGGTGCGGGTTAGCAGTAGCGCGGGAGCAGAAACGCGCTGCTGCTAAGGAATTAGCAGCAGCGCGCTTTGGGCGACGGCGCTACTGCTAACAGTGACAAAAAAGTGTGCCAATTTGAAATGTAGCAGCAGCGATCTCAGTAAAAGCGCGCTACTACTACATCCGTAGCAGTAGCGTGGTTCGAGCCACGACGCTACTGCTAAATGGAGTTAGGTGAACACCACCGGTCGATATTTGTAGCAACGAGGTTTACACAGAGCGCGCTACTGCTAAAAACTTATCAGCAACAAGTTTCCCGCACACGCGCTACTACTAATTAGCAGCAGCGCGGCTCAAGTTTCCCGCACACATGCTACTACTAATTAGCAGCAGCGCTCCTTTTTGAGCCGTGCTGCTGCTAAGATTCTGTGTATAGGCTTTTCCCTAGTAGTGTGTCTCATTGCATCATCAAGATCAAAGTCACTATCATCATCCTCATCATAGTATCCATGTTCAACATCGTCATGTGGTGGATCAATTCCTAGAGAGGGTGATTCATTAGATAAATGACTTTGACAATAATCATCTTTATGAATTCTAATAGCTTCAGAAATAAAATTGCTAATAATTCCAACATCTCCTTTGGCACACATAAGATTTGTAAGCTCAAATAGACAATCACCAAACTTAGGATCATTGGAATTCATCTTACTCAAGGCAATAGACTTATGAAGAATCTCATCTAGATTTTGCAAGGAATAATTTGGAAATCATTCCTCAAGAAATTTCCATATGGTGTAGGCAAACTTAAGAGTAGGCAAGCAACCAATCAAGTTCCTAGGCAAACCTCTAGTGATAAGACTAACAGTTCTAAGATTGTGAATCATGTCAATTGACTCATCAAGGGTAGGATGCATATGATCAACATGAGGTGACAAGGGCTAGTAATGTACTTGTTCAAATTATATTCATTGAAAATCGAAAGCATCTCATTTTTTCACTCAGGAAAGTACTCTCCATCAAGTATAGGCACTCTATGTCTAAGACTCCCCAAAGTAGAATCATCCATCCTCCTCCAATGGTGTTTAAACCAAAGCAATGGAGAGAAAAGCTCTGATACCAATTGAAAGGATCGAAGAAGAGGTGTCTAGAGGCGGCAATAGACCCTTAACACACAAAGTTGGCAGTTATTAAGTTTCTCAAGTTTAGGTGGAGATTTAGCATAAGTTTAACCATTCACAATACATATCAAGCAAGCATGCAAAGAGTATATGAGCAACGGAAAGTAAAGCATCCAACTTGCAAGAAATTAAAGGGATGGTATTGGAGTGTGCAAACGCAATTGGAGACACATATGTTTTTGGCATGGTTCGGATAGATGGTGCTATCATACATCCACGTTGATGGAGACTTCAACCCATGAAGGGTAATGGTTTCGCGAGTCCACGGAGGGCTCCACCCACAAAGGGTCCACGAAGAAGCAACCTTGTATATCCCACCATGGCCATCGTCCATGAAGGACTTGCCTCACTAGGGTAGATCTTCATGAAGTAGGCGATCTCCTTGCCCTTACAAACTCCTTGGTTCACTCCACAATCTTGTTGGAGGCTCCCAAGTGACACCTAACCAATCTAGGAGACACCACTCACCAAAAGGTAATAGATGGTGTGTTGATGATGAACTCCTTGCTCTTGTGCTTCAAATGATAGTCTCCCCAACACTCAACTCACTCTCACAGGATTGGATTTCGTGGAAAGATGATTTGAGTGGAAAGCAACTTGGGGAAGGCTAGAGATCAAGATTCATATGGTTGGATTGGAACGTCTTGGTCTCAACACATAAGTAGGTGGCTCTCTCTCAGAAAATGGGTAGTGGAAGTGTAGGCACGATCTGATGGCTTTCCTCACGAACGAGGAGAGGGTGGAGGGGTATATATAGCCTCCACACAAAATCTAACCATTACACACATTGTACCAAACTCGGTGGGACTGAATCAGAAAACTCAGTCAGACCGATTCAGTACATATGTGACCGTTAGGCAATTTCGGTGGGACCGATATGATCAACTCGGTGGGACCGATGTGCAAGGGTTAGGGTAAAACCTCATCTCGGTTTGATCGATTACACAACTCGGTGGGACCGATTTGGTAATAAGCAAAACAGAGAGTTGGTCAGGCAAACTCGGTGTGACCGATTACATTGCCAGGACCCCGACTCAATGCCACATCGATCTAGCATGTAACACCTCATATCACTTTGCGGCCTCACGCACGGTATTCCCACGGGTGTCGTCTTACCTTTGCCCGGGACCGTTTGCGCCTTTTGGCACACGTATATGATAGTGTCGCTAGCATCCATATGATAAGGAGCCCGGGCTGACATGGCTAGTCGTAAACCCAAAGTGGCACTAACTTACAGGGACAGGCATCCATGACCCAGCATCGAACGTGTCGGTCATTAGCGAGTGAATCCAGGCTGTAGCACTGGGCTAGCAGGACTCCGGAGAACCGGGCTGTAGCGGGCTAACTGGACTCCGGTATTCATCGCGTGACATTTCCCCGAAGGGACAGACACAGGAACGAAGAAGGACACATGCCGGCCAGCCTAAGTGTTCCGGAGCAGTAGCAAGCTACCATGGCTCAGTGGAAACACCAGGAGACATTTCCCGGTAAGAGAGACTACTAAGGATAAACAACTAGATAGTCAGATCCCACACATACCAAGCATTTCAATAACATACACACAATATGCTCGATATGTGCAAATACAACATAGCATCACAACATGACTCTACAACTCAAGTATTTATTCATTAGGCTCCGAGGAGCGAGATATTACAAACATGGGTCTCATGACCCAACAAACAGAGCATACAAGTCAAGCACAAACGGAATCTATCATGTCTGAGTACAGACATCTATAAATGGAAAAGGCTGAGAAGCCTGACTATCTACCAGATCCTGCCGAGGGCACAAGATCGTAGCTGAGGTAACAAGCTAAACGTCGAAGTCCACGTGGAACTACTTGTGAGACTGAAGTCTCTCTGCAAAAACATAAATTAAGCAACGTGAGTACAAATGTACCGAGCAAGACTTACATCAGATCTATCTACATATGCATCATTATCAACAAAGGGGATGGTGGGGTTTAACTGCAGCAAGCCAGCGTTGACTCGGTGGCTATCCTGAACTACGACTGCAAGTAACTCTCTTGAGGTGGCGCACACGAGTCCACATATTCACCATATCAATACACCACTATGGATCCACTCCCGTCTCCCTACGAGAACGCCATCCATAGCACTCATGCTTATCTTGCGTATTTTAGAGTATCCACTTTCACTTGTCTATGAACTATGCAAGGGGTCCAAGTTTCCATATTCGAGGAATCCAGCTATTCGAATAGATGATGTTAACCCTGCAGGGGTGTACTTCTTCACACATGCTCTCGCCACTTACCGCCCTGTACATGTACCTCGGCAACCTTCAAGCGGAAGCCGGGCGAGGGAGTCGGCCACGACCTGACTAACCGAACAAGTCTCTAGTCCAGGTTTATCGCCTATTCGGGTTCCATCCGCAAGGAGATCCGGCCGGGGTGTCGCTTACGGCCCCAAACGATGTGTGCAGGGTTCCCAAGCCCACCAACCGGGTGCCACTTGGTACACCGGGCCACTGTGCCTAGTCTGTCCCAAGCCCACCTGTACCGGGTGCCACTTGGTAGACTACTAACACTACCTACAAACACCAGAAACTAGTTGCAACTCCTGGACAGAGATCATGTTGATTAATAAGTCGAGAGGGGTCGAGTTACCGGAACCCAATGTGTGGTAGTAACTGGTCATGGATCACAAACACAGAACTCAGTTCCTGAGGACGGCTGCAATGAGACAACCCACCATGTACTCCTACATGGCCTCTCACCGCTACCTTTACCAAATCGTGTTCACGCACTTAGCTCTCAACAGTAGGACATGTTCACACACCTCTGGTTCATCCCCGATGAATCAGACCTGACTCAACTCTAAGCAGTAGCAGGCATGACAAACAAGCAAGAATGAGTAGGCACAACAGGGCTCAAACAACTCCTACTCATGCTAGTGGGTTTCATCTATTTACTGTGGCAATGACAGGTCATGCAGAGGATAAAGGGGTTCAACTACCGCAGCAAGTAACAGATGAATCGTTGTTGTCCTAATGCAGTAAAAGAGAGCAGGAGCGAGAGAGTGGGATTTTATCGGAATGAACAAGGGGGTTTTGCTTGCCTGGTACTTCTGAAGATAATATAGCTCTTCGTCGGTGTCATCGATCACATCGCCGGTACACGTCTATCGAGAGGGGACAATTACCGGCAAACAAGGAAGAACACAATCAATGCAATGCGACAATATGATGCATGCTATGACATGGCAATATGAATGTGTTTTGGGCTAATGCACTTAGCTATGATTTAAATGAAGTTGGTTTGAATACATGATTCAAACTCAAACTCCATATGTGGATATTTAAATGCCATTAATATGATTTGTGCTAAACAGCAGTTATAAGTTGTTCTAACATGCATGAAAATGGTACAGATGGATTCCTTGAATTTTTCTGATAATTTTTCATATATAAATTATTTAATTTGGAGTTACGGTTGAATTTCTATGAATTTTAGAAGTTTATACAATTTTCTGGAATTTCTGAATTATAATAATTCCAGTAATGATTTATGGCGTCAGCACCACGTCACTGTGACGTCAGCAGAGTCAACTGGGCTGGTCCGGGTCAAACCTGACCAGTGGGGCCCACTGGTCAGTGACTACAGCTAATCCTAATATAACTTTAACCTAACCTAGTTTAATTAGTCGGGCCGGGCCCGCATGTCAGTGAGTCAGTGGCTTAATTAAACTTAGTTATTAACTTAACCAAAAGTTAGCAGGGGACGGGCCCACACGTCAGTGACCCAGGGGGGGTCAAATCCCTGGTCAACTGAGCTAATCCACCGGCGTCTAGCCGCCGGCAACGACCAGACGCGGCGGTGGCTCGTCGGGATGGCTGCTCCGGCGCCCATTCGACGCGCGGAGGGGTTCTACAGGGAGCTCGAGCTCGTGCGCATCCAATGGAGCAAGCCAGAGGAGTTGGGGTTAGCTGTGGCGTCGGCAGCGGCGAGGGAGGCGGCGGCCGGAGTTCGGCTAACGGCGGGTTAGGCGATGCAGGGCGCTAGGGGAGGCGTTGGTGCGTGCTACGTGCTCCTGGTGAGGTGTGGAGCACGATGGTGTGCCCGGCTTCGAGCCACAGTGGCTCTGGCCACGACGGCGACGAGGCACGGCGGCGGCGAGCTTCGGCCATGGTGGAAGATGGAGCTAGGGGACGGGAACAGAGGGAGCGAGCAAAGAGGAGGCAGCAGGAGCTCACAGGGAGAACGATGAGGTGGTCAGCGAGCTCGGGGGCGTCTTCGGTGCTGCGAATCGAACGGCGGCGATCGCCGGCCGTGGCGATGAAGATGGCGGTGATGGCGTGGCTACAGGGCACCCGGCGTCGCATGCGTCGTGGTAGAGCTTCATGGGGTCGGGACGGAGCTCAGGGATGCGAGGAGGGAGCGAGGGGGTGGCTGTGGCCGCGGCGAACGGCGTCGGTGGCGACGAGCTCCGCTCGGGCAGAGAGGGAGAGAGAGCAGATGAGAGGATGAGGCGAGGGAGAGAGTGAGAGAGAGCCAGGGGCTGCGTGGCGCTCTGTGGCGTGGATTAGGACGAAGGGCGGCCTCCAGCGCGAAGCAGGAGGTGGCCGGGGCTCTCGGGCGCGCGCCACGCCTCGCCTCTGCCTACTGGCAGAGGAAGACGACGAGCGGCGAGGTAGATGGGCTGGGCTGGGCCGCTGGAGGAGCTGGGCCAGGTAAGTGGGCGTCAGGTAAGTTCTGTTCTGTTTCATATTTTTCTTCTGTTTTGTTTTTCAATTTATTTTGCCACTGTTTTGAATTTAAAAATAATTCAAACAATGCCAAAAGCTCCTCTGAATATTTTTATTTTGCTAGATGGACTTTTTCCAAAAGCTCATAAAATATTTCAGGGGTATTTGAAATTATATTCTAATTATATGAATATAATTCAAATTCAAATAGCTAATGATTTAAATTCAAAGTCCCAAAAATAAATCCTTAAAAATGTTCAATATTTTGGTTGGGACCAGAACCCTTGCCAAAAATTATCAAACATTTAAGAAGAGCATTTTGGAACAATGAATGAGATTTTTAGGGTTTTTGCCCTTCTTTTATTTAGGGTTTTGAGGCTTCCAATTCCTCAGTTCAAGTTTCATTTGAATTTAAACATGATGCACACATGGAAGCAAGCATAGGTCAGGCCAGAACTAGGGATGTGACAACAACTCCTGGACAGAGGACAAGGGTGATTAAGAAGCCGAGAGGGTCCATTGGTTTCGGGCCCAATGCGTGGTAGTAGTTGAATCATGGATCACAAACACAGAACTCAGTTCCTGAGGACGGCTTCAATGAGACAACCCACCATGTACTCCTACATGGCCTCTCATCGCTACCTTTACCAAATCGTATTCACACACTTAGCTCACACACAGTAGGACATGTTCACACACATCTAATTCATCCCCGATGAATCAGACCTGACTCAACTCTAAGCAGTAGCAGGCATGACAAACAAACATGAATGAGTAGGCACAACATGGCTCAAACAACTCCTACTCATGCTAGTGGGTTTCATCTATTTACTGTGGCAATGACAGGTCATGCAGAGGATAAAGGGGTTCAGCTACCGCAGCAAGTAACAGATGAATCGGTGTTGTCCTAATGCATTAAAAGAGGGCAGGGGCGAGAGAGTAGGATTGTATCAGAATGAACAAGGGGGTTTTGCTTGCCTGGCACTTCTGAAGATAACATTGAGTCTTCATCAGTGTCAATGATCACAATGTCGGAACATCGTCTACCGGGAGGGAACAGATACCGGCAACAAAGAAGAAATACAATCAATGCAATGCACAATATGATGCATGCTCATGACATGGCAATATGAATGTGTTTTGAGCTAATGCAACTAGCAACAGATTAGATGAAGTTGGTTAGAATACAAGATTCAAATTCAAATTCCATATGTGATTATTCAAATGCCATTTTAATTGATTTGTGCTAAACAGCAGCTATAAGTTGTTCTAACATGCATGAAAATGGTACAGATGGATTCCTTGAATTTTTCTGATAATTTTTCATATATAAATTATTTGATTTGGAGTTACGGTTGAATTTCTATGATTTTTGGAAGTTTATACAATTTCCTGGAATTTTCTGAATAATAATAAATCCAGAAAACATTTACTGCGTCAGCATGACGTTGGCATGACGTCAGCAGGTCAACAGGGGCTGGTCCGGGTCAAACCTGACCAGTGGGGCCCACTGGTCAGTGACTCAGTTGGTTAACTGGGTTGATTAAAGTTAAACTAATACTAACGAAAATGTCAGCAGGGCTGGGCCCACATGTCAGTGGCTTAATTAATTAACTAAATTAATTAGTGTTAACTAATCTAACACCTAAACTAACAGGGCAATTAGCACTAATTAAAATCCTATACTAATCCAGTCAAAGACCGGCCCCACATGTCATGGACACAGGGGGGGTCCCGCCGTGGTCAAGTGGGTCAACCCCACCGGCGACATGACGCCGGCAAGGCCAGATGCGGCGGCGGGCTTCGGAAATCGCCCTCAGGGCATCATTTCAAGCGCGGTTAGTTGCATTCAAACGCACACAGTGGCGCGCGTCGAACGGTGGTGGTGGCCGGACCTATGGTGGCCGGAGCCAACGACGGCGAGCTCCAAGGCGGCGGCCGGAGTTCGGGTGGCCACGGGTTAGCTGCTGCGGCATGCAAACGGGAGGGGGCTTGCACTAGGAATGCTCTACGGAACGCTGTGAACGCGTTAGGCTCGCCGGGGTGACCAAATGGTCACCGGAGCTACGTCGACGACGAGCTCGGGCGGCGGCGTGCTACGGGCATCCAGGGGCGATGCCTACGGCGAGCAATCGACGCGGAGAAGAGGGGGGTTCGACGCAGGATCTCACAGCGAGTCGGACGAGGTAGACGGAGAGCTCGGGCAAGCGGAGACGGCGACGGAACGGCTATGGCGATCTCGGCATCGGGAGGTTGAAGACGAGCTTGGCGAGGTCGTTCGGGGGCTTCTGGTGCTGCGTGGCTCGGCGGAGAGGGATAGGTCGACGAGACGGAGCTTCTGGACTGCTCGAGGGGACGAGGGAGAGGCGGTGGCGGCGGTGGTGCTCGTCGGCGGCGGCGAGCGTGTTCGGTGAGGTGGGAAACGGCGAGAGAGGGAGCAGGGGAAGAGTGAGAGAGGTCGGGCGGATCGGGACGACACCGGGGCATTCATCCACGCGTCCAGGGGCTCGGCGGCAAGCAGGAGGTGGCCGCGTTCGGTTGCGCGCTCGCCATGCACCTGCTTCTCCTTCTGGCAGAAGGTTGAAGAAGCAGGCAGCGCTGGCTAGGCTGGGCCAGCCAACTGGGCCGCCAGGTGGACAGGTAAGCGGCCCAGGTAATATACTCTCTCTCACTCGGTGGGACCAAAAATATTGCAACAGATAGCAGAGAGTTTGCAAGCCCATCTCGGTGAGACCGATATCCCATTAGTGTGACCGAACTGATTAGGGTTTCTGACAGTGGCTATGTCAAATGAACTCGGTAGCGCCGGATGGATTAAATCGGTGGGGCCGAGTTTGACTTTTGGTTTTGGAAATATGTGGATATGAGAAAGTGGTTGAGGGCTTTGGAGCATATCACTAAGCACTTTGAGCAAGCAAGCCATTAAGCAACACCTCATCCCCTTTTAATAGTACTGGCTTTCCTATAGACTCAATGTGATCTTGGATCACTAAAATAGAAAATGTAGAGTCCTGAGCTTTGAGCTTGAGCCAATCCTTTGTCCTTAGCATCTTGAAGGGGTTCCACATCCTCTTGTCCATGCCACTCCACTGTTGAACTTATTTGAAATATACTAGATGAAAGTATTAGTCCAACAAGAGATATGTTGACATTAATTACCAAAATCACCCAGGGAGCACTTGTGCTTTCACTGACCTTGCCTCTGGAGCCCACCAGTGACCTTGAGCCTCCTCCTCTCTTTAGCCATCCTTTGGCATCTGTCATGTGCCCACCACTACAGTTGGCACCCACCGTGGGGCAGCTCGAGGTCCTGACCGAGAATATGCTTCAGACGGGGCTCCTCTCCGACTCCGACGAGCCCATCAGGTTGGCAGACGACGTCATCGACGCGCTCGCTGTCGTGGTTCTAAGTCTGACAGTAGTGTAGGGGGGTACTAAGGGAGAGGCAAGATCCTAGCAATGGAGTAGTTGTACACGCAAGAATTTTACGAGTTCAGGCCCTTCTCAGAAGAAGTAACAGCCCTACGTCTTGGAGCCCGGAGGCGGTCGACTGGATTATATGCGTGTGAGTTACAGGGGTGCAAACCCTTTACACTGAGGAGGGTGGTGGCTTATATAGAGTTCGCTAGACCCCTCCGGCCCTCAGTTATGCAGGGTTTAAAGTACATTAAGTCAGGGGGTTACTGGTAACGCCCTCATAAAGTGCTATGAAGACCATAAAGGCTACTTATGACAGACCGTTACACGCAGAGTGACATTAGATCTCCTGGCCATCGAGTGGTTAGCTTCATGGTCGAGTGATTAGCTTCATGGTCGAGTGTCCTCGAGTCCGTTGAGTGGATCACCTTTAAGTCGAGTGACAGGTAGTTTCTTCTAGGGATGTCCTTGGGTAGGTTAGCTTAGACAGGTCCATGACCCTACCCTAGGTACATAACTTCATCATTAGCCCCCGAATGGATCGGGGTTTGAGTGGGGAAGGAGTTGAGAATTTTTCCGACCCGTTTCTTGTGCTGTGTGCATGTCTTGTCTTGGATCAATGGGCTTTCAGATGACGACACCAACTTCTTTTTCAGTCGCCTTGATCCATTCTTTGCATCTGTCGGGTGAAGTTTCTGCTTGGGGAGCTCCGAGTGCCAGAGCGGAGGAGATCCTTTGTCTAACGAGTCGTTCTGCAACTCGCGGATTCTGCAGGATTAGAATTTTGGGAAGCGCGCGGGACAGGGCGAGGCCGCCGCAATCGGACGGGATAAGGCAGGGACGCCTCGATCTCCGCGCCACCTTTTTCGCCACGTATCGCGCGCGCGGCTGTTGTGGGATTTGATAGGATTGCTCGGGCCCACATGTCAGCCACTTGGAAGTAGTTTTATATAAAGCACCGGACGGAGGTTTTTCAACAGTGCGCCCTCATTTCTCCCTCTTCTCCAGATTTCTCCACCGCATTAGCTTCTGCCTCAGCACTGCTGCTCCGCGCGTGCTTCGTCGGCGACGATGGTGAAGGAGAAGACGACGGCTCTGGAGCGGGCGAAGAAAGCAACGGCGAAGGCGAAGGGGAGGGGAACCAGTCGGAGTGGTTCTTCATCGAGGACCGGCCTGCCTTTGGGCTGGATTCAGGGCGACTGGATCCGCTCGACAATTACTCAGGCGGATCTCGACGACCTGGTCGATGGAGGGTTGATCCCCCATGGATCGGGGCGGCTCCCGGGGAGGGAGTCAGAGCCGCAGCCTCAGGAGGGTGAGTGCGTTCTTCTGGCCACCCATGTCGACCGTGGGTTTTCTTTGCCGCCCCACCCTTTCTTCCGGGGGTTTCTGAATTTCTTTGGGGCACAACTCCACCACTTTACGCCCAACTCCATAGTGTACCTTGCTGCCTACGTGTCTTTATGCGAATGCTTCTTGGGTTGCCGGCCTCACTGGGGCCTCTTTAAACACATATTCACCTGTCGCTCCCAGACGGTGAAGAAGGCAAATCCGAGTGAAGAGAGGACACATGTGATTCAGATGTGCGGGGGCCTTGGGATCCAGTTGAGGGGAAAAAGTTCTTTTCCGACCATGGTTTTGCCCGACTCCGTCCATGGATGGCAGTCGACTTGGTTCTACTATAAAGACCAGCCGACGCCAGGGCAGTCGACCGGGCTCCCACCCTTTTCCATGGAGCGAGTGAGGAAGCCCTTCTCTTTGAAGGTGGTCCCGGAGGAGAAGGCGCAGGTGAAGGTGTTGGTCGAGCGCGTCGTGCAGATCATCCGCGACGGAGTGACTGGTATGGACCTCCTGGAGGTCTTCCTCTGGCGACGCATCCAGCCGCTCCAATTTCGAGATCATCCTATGTGGAGGTATTCTGGAACTGATGACACCACTCGGATCCACCCGAAGGAGATCTACGGTGCCACGCTGGAGCGGTGGATGGGAAGCATCACGGGGAACAAGGACAACCCCCAAGGAGCCAGGAGGGTCATTCCACTCGACCAATTGTATGAAGTTGACAAGGTCCGATTCTGCATTTTTGACTGAGATTTTGTTATTCTGTCTGTTTGAAATCAACCGACTGACTTTTATCTTGCTTGATGTCTTCTAGGTCACGACTGAGATGTACTCGATGCCCAACGGGGCGCAGGAGCAAGCCGAGGAAGGAGAGGCGAGTGGAGGTGAAAGTGAGGGGGAGGAATGGCAATCTGACGGCGAGGGGGAAGAGGTTGAAGACGGCTCCAGCGAGGAGGAGGAGATGGAAATGGACGTCGATCCTCCCCGCACGGAGAGGCGATCCAAGCTCGCCCACGACCCCGCGAGGGAGCGCGGCAAAGCAGTTGCGCCCGTTGTGCCGTCGACAAAGCGCCCTTGGACGGCCTCTCCGGTGCCGACTGAAAAAGCATAGAAGCATCCGTGGACGGAGTCGTCAAAGCTGCCGAAGGCCTTACCGAAGATGAAAATGGCCATTCCCACCATCTCCGGGTAACAGCAGGATTTGTGTTTTTCCTATTCAGCTTGAGCGAACTTCCGGTCGACTCATATACTAACCGACTAGTTTCTGAACTTCCGGTCGACTCATATACTAACCGACTAGTTTCTGAAATCAGCACCGCAAGGACGACGACCAAGAAATGGAAGACACTGTCACCTCCAACCCTGTTATGTTCTCTTGCAGTTTTTGCTTTTGGTCGATTGGATCCTTGTTTCCAACTCTGGATTTATCTTGCAGCTCCTCGTCACGTCATTGATCTTCCTGATGACGATGACGAGGTGCCCCTAAGGGCGAGGAAGAGTAGACAGGCCGCAGCTGGCAAGGCCACTTGGACTGCGTCAGCACCTGAGGCATTGGGTCAAGAAGGTGGTGACATCGCTCGACATTCTGTGACTTTTGCTGTGCTGCTGACGAGTGCCCGGCCTTCATCGTCGACTGCTGAACTACCCTCCTTTTTCGCCACACACCATGTCCCAGAGGACCAGGCGAGCGCTGCTAAGGAGGCTATATGCCAGGCAGGGATTATGAAGGAGCAGGTGAAGGCGATCCGGGAAGCTAGCCAAGCGGCTTATGATGCAAGCGCAACCCTTCAGAGCAATGTCCAGGTTAGTTGGCAACCGCATGTTCTGTTAGGATATGTTTTCTGAAGATTTTCTTTCCAGAATCTCATTGTGTCTGTACACCCACTGGGTGTGTCGATTGGGTTTGTAGATTGGTGGGGGCACGCTGAGTGCACCCACTGGGTGTAGACCCCGAGACTATGGTGGACTGCTGGCAGTCGGCTATGGTCTTTGTAGTTGAAATTTCTTCACTCGGTCTGGTCGGGCCATGTCGAGTGGAATGTCAGGACCTGTGGGGGCACGCTGGGTGCACCCACTGGGTGTAGTCCCCGAGACTACGGTGGACTGCTGGTAGTCGACTGTAGCCTGAAGAACTCTTTATTTTTTGTAGACGATGATGAGACTATAATCTCTTTGTTCCTTTCGATCGACTGGTCGATCGAGCTAGTAGAATTAGTGGGGGCACGTTGAGTGCACCCACTGGGTGTAGTCCTCGAGACTACGGTGGACTGCTGGCAGTCGACTATAGTCTGAAGAACTCTTTTTTTGTAGACTATGATGAGACTATAATCTCTTTGTTCCTTTCGATCGACTGGTCGATCAAGCTGGTAGAATTAGTGGGGGCACGCTGAGTGCACCCACTGGGTGTAGTCCCTGAGACTACTGTTGAATGTTTTGATTCGACTGTAGTCTTAGAAACGTTGCTATTTTTCTCTTAGTCACTCGGGAGTGACCTCTCTTTGATGTCTGTCGACTGACTGTTTTGCAGAAATCTTGCGAACTCGTGGCCCGTTATACTGAGTTGGAAAAGAAACATATCCAGCTCGACCTCGACTTGAAACTTGCTCAGGAGAACTTACAGAAGGCGAAGGATGAGGCAACAGGTACGATTGGTGAGAACTTGACGATTGTTTTTATCTTTCTGTCCATTATTGATTCTGACCTCCTTGTCATTTTGCAGAGAAAACAAAAGTGGCTCTGAACAAGAAGGACCAGGAACTTGCTGAGGCACAGAAGGCTGCATTGGATAAAACGAAGCTGGCGGAGGAGAAGCTGGCTTCAGTCGGCAAACTCGTAGAAGAGAATGTCGCCCTGAAATCTGCTCTCGACCCGGCCAACAAGGAAGTCAGCCGTCTGAAGACGACAAGATTGCTCTGAGTGACAAGGCAAGTGAACTGGTGGGGAAGAAGAATGATCTGGAAGCTTATCTGGGAGGGCTCGCCAAGAAGTTGTTTCTCATGCTTGAAGGTAACCTTCTTCACTCGACTGACCTCTCACCGTCAATTCATCGCGGAACCGCTGGTTTATGTTTGTCTTGCGTTTGCAGAATTCTGCCAGAACTTTGAGGAAGAGACCAGTTGAGTGGAGACAGGTCTGGATCCTATCAACTCTCCAATGAAGGATGAAGCCGCCATGAATGTGCTTCGACTGGAGTCTCACGTCACTGGTGTGGTGGACTATCTGGCCCGACTGAAGGCAGCAACCTCGCGAATCGACACGACACTTTGGCCAGGGGAGACGCTTCAGAACGACCTCGAGTCTTTGATGGCTCGACTGAATGAAGTCCCAGGCCAAGTGCAAGAGTGGAAGAAGTCTTCTGCCAGATGCGGTGCTGATGTAGCTCTGTCTTTAGTCCATGTCCACTGCAAGGATGCACGAGAGGAAAAGCTGGCGTCCCTCAAGGTGGCAAATACTAAGAAGCACGTCTTCTGATCCTTCATGGAGACATTCATTGCCGCCGCCACTCGGATTGCTGATAGAATCGACCTGGACGATTTTGTCGCGCCTTCTAGTCCTCCACCGGAGGAGTAAAAAACTTCTATGTTTGATGCCTTAAATTTGCCTCGGGATGCCGAGTGATTTTTGTAACCGATAAACTTTAACAGGCTTGATGCCTGAGTACTCCTGGATCCGCAGGATGATATCTGAACTTGGCTTTGTGGTCGAATATGTTTGCATTTGTCTTCGAATGACATTGTTATTCGCTTGGAATACATTTTCTTGCTTGGGACTTGCTCTTGCAGGCTGGAGTACAGATCCAGTCGACTTGCGTCCTTGCAACCCAGGATGAAGCGCACATTGTATTTGTGCCGAAGCTCGAAGGAGAAGGTAGCAGTCGACCTCGTAATCCTTGCAAAGCGCACGTGGTATTTGTGCCGGAGCCCGGAGGAGAAGGTAATCAGTCGACCTCGTAGTCCTTGCAAAGCGCACGTGGTATTTGTGCCGGAGCCCGGAGGAGAAGGTAATCAGTCGACCTGCACCTTGTCGTCCTTGCGGGTTGGAACGATTTTCGTACTTAGGCGAGTGCTGAACTGCAGCTAAGCCTCCGAGTGTGAGGCAGACTCACCACTCGGTAAGATTTTAAACACTTAGGCGAGCACTGGGCTGCAGCTAAGCCCCCAAGTGAGAGGCAGATTCATCACTTGGTAGGATTTTAAACACTTAGGCGAGCACTGGACTGCAGCTAAGCCTCCGAGTGAGAGGTAGGTTCACCACTCGGTAGGATTTTAAACACTTAGGCGAGCACTGGACTGCAGCTAAGCCTCCGAGTGAGAGGCAGGTTCACCACTCGGTAGGGTTTTCAACACTTAGGAGAGCACCGGGTTGCTGCTAAGCCCCCAAGTGAGAGGCAGATTCATCACTTGGTAGGATTTTAAACACTTAGGCGAGCACTGGGCTGCTGCTAAGCCCCCAAGTGAGAGGCAGATTCATCACTTGGTATGATTTTAAACACTTAGGCGAGCACTGATCTGTAGCTAAGCCTCCGAGTGAGAGGCAGATTCACCACTCAGTAGGATTTTTATTGTTTCTCATTGTATTTGTGCCGTAGCTTGAAGGAGAAGGTAGCATTCGACCTGCACCTTGTCGTCCTTGCGGATAGGAATGGATTTCATACTTAGGCGAGTGCTGGACTACAGCTAAGCCCCCGAGTGGGAGGTTTGCTCTCCACTCAGTAGGATTTTTAAACACTTAGGCGAGTACTGGACTGCAGCTAAGCCCCCGAGTGAGAGGTTTGCTCTCCACTCGGTAGGATTTTTAAATACTTAGGCGAGTACTGGACTGCTGCTAAGCCCCCGAGTGAGAGGTTTGCTCTCTACTCGGTAGGATTTTAAACACTTAGGCGAAATGGATTCACAGCTAAGCCCCCGAGTGGGAGGTTTTCTCTCCACTCGGTAGGATTTCAAATACTTAGGCGAAACGGATTCGCGGCTAAATCTCCGAGTGAGAGGCTTGCTCGTCACTCGGCAGGATTTTTTTACAAACTTAGGCGAAACGGATTCGCAGCTAAGCCACCCACTGGGGGATTTCTTACACAAGCAAAAGCGACAACAATTAATGGGAAAATTATAACACTTTTGTCTTTGATAGATAAACTACAGGAGTACTTTTATTACATCTCATCTGAGTGAGTATTTAAGTGTAAAAGGGGCGGAGCAGATCCGCATTCCAAGCTCGTGGCTCTTCAATCTGGCGATCGACGTTGTAAAGACAGTACACTCCATTGTGGAGAACTTTGGTGACGATGAAGGGGCCTTCCCAAGTAGGGGCGAGTTTGTGTGGCTTCTGTTGGTCCACTCAGAGGACCAAGTCCCCTTCTTGAAAGGCTCGGCTCTTCACATTTCTGGTGTAGAATCGGTGCAAGTCTTGCTGACAGATGGTCGATCGGATCATGGCCATCTCTCTTTCTTCTTCCAGAAGGTCGACTGCGTCCTGCTGGGCTTGTTCTGCTTCAGCTTCGGAGTAGAGCTCGACTTGTGGTGCATTGTGAAGCAGGTCACTCGGCAAAACCGCTTCAGCTCCATAGACAAAAAAGAATGGAGTTCTCCCAGTCGACCGATTTGGGGTAGTCCTCAATCCCCAAAGAACTGATGGAAGTTCATCGACCCACGCGCCTGCTGCGTGCTTGAGGTCACGCATTAACCGGGGTTTCAGTCCTTTGAGAATTAGGCCGTTTGCTCTTTCTGCTTGTCCATTCGACTAGGGGTGGGCGACTGAGGCATAGTCGACCCATGTGCCTTGGAAGCGCAGAAAGCTTTGAATTGATCGGAATCGAAGTTTGACCCATTATCAGTGATGATGCTATGCGGAACTCCATATCTGAATATCAATTCTCTAATGAAGTTGATGGCAGTGCCAGCGTCAAGATTTTTAATAGGCTTGGCTTCGATCCACTTGGTGAACTTGTCGACTGCCACCAGTACATGGGTGAAGCCGCTTCTGCCAGTTCTCAGTGGTCCAACCATATCTAAGCCCCAAACAGCGAAAGGCCAGACGATTGGGATGGTCTTCAAGGCTGAGGTGGGCTTGTGTGACATGTTGGAGTAGAATTGACATCCTTCACACTTGTCGACTATCTCTTTCGCCATTTCATTTGCTCTGGGCCAGTAAAAACCTGCTCGGTATGCTTTAGCCACGATGGTCCGAGAGGACGCATGATGGCCACAGGTCCCCGAGTGGATGTCGTTGAGAATCATCCGACCCTCTTCCGGTGCTATTCATTTCTGGCTGACTCCAGTCGTGCTTTCTCTGTACAACTGTCCCGTCATGATGGTAAAGGCCTTGGGTCAACGAACGATCTGCCGAGCCTCTTCTTCATTCTCTGGGAGCTCTTTCCTTAGAATATACGCGATGTAAGGCACTGTCCAGTCGGGAGTGATAACCAGAACTTCCATGATTAGGTCGACCACAACTGGGACCTCAACTTCAGTCGGATCCATGGCACTTTTTGGCTACGGGGCCTCTTCGGTGAAAGGATCCTCTTGAACTGACAGCGCGTGAACATGCTCCAAAAACACGCCGTTGGGGATGGCTTCTCTTTTGGAACCTATCTTCGCCAAGTCATCAGCCGCTTGATTTTTCAGTCGGGGTATGTGATGAAGCTCTAACCCCTCGAATTTCTTCTCCAGCTTTCTTACTGCGTTGTAGTAACCAGTCATAGCTGGGCTTCTGACGTCCCACTCCTTCATCACTTGGTTAACCACTAAATCCTAGTCGCCGTAGACCATGAGGCGATGGACGCCGAGTGAGATGGCCATACGCAACCCATACAAAAGTGCTTCGTATTCCGCTTCATTGTTGGAGGAATCAAAGTGAATCTGGAATACATATCTGAGCTTATCTCCTCAGGGGGAAACCAATACTACCCCGGCACCGGAACCATTCAGCATTTTAGAGCCATCAAAGAACATAGTCCAGTGCTTCGAGTGAACTTGAGTCGGTAACTGCTATTCGGTCCATTTGGCGAGGAAATCTGCTATTGCTTGGGACTTGATAGCTTTCTTTGCCTCAAATCTGATATCCAGGGGAAGGAGTTCAATCGCCCATTTTGCCACTCGACCAGTTGCGTCTCTGTTGTGCAGAATCTCTGATAATGGGGCGTCGCTGACGACTGTGATGGTATGGTCAGAGAAGTAGTGAGCAACTTTCTTCGTGGTCATATAAATCCCATATACGAGCTTCTGATAATGAGGGTATCTTTGCTTTGATGGGGTCAGGACTTTATAAATATAATATACTGGGCGCTGAACTTTGAAGGCTTTCCCTTCTTCTTCCCGCTCGACCGTAAGTACTGTACTGACGACTTATCTTGTGGCTGCAATGTAAAGCAGCAAAGGCTCTTTGCTGATTGGGGCAGCAAGCACCGGCTGGGTGGAAAGCAGGGTTTTTAACTCTGCAAACGCTGCATCATCTTTAGGAGTCCACTCGAACTTGTCTAACTTCTTCATCAGTCGGTAAAGAGGCAATGCCTTCTCACCGAGACGAGAGATGAATCGACTTAAAGCGGCCAAGCAACCAGTAAGCTTCTGAACATCATGCACATGTACAGGTCATTTCATTCGGAGTATAGTGCCCACTTTCTCTGGGTTTGCATCGATTCCTCGTTCGGAAACGAGAAAACCGAGCAACTTTCCGCCAGTAACTCCGAATGTGCACTTGGATGGATTAAACTTGATATCATACCTCCTGAGGTTGGCAATTGTTTCAGCGAGGTCAGTCAGTAGGTCGGAACCTTTCCGTGACTTGACCACAATGTCATCCATGTATGCTTCCACATTCCGACTGATTTGAGTGAGCAAACACTTCTGAATCATCCTCATGAACGTGGCTCCAGCATTCTTGAGGCCGAATGGCATGTTGACATAACAGAAGCACCCGAATGGGGTGATGAAAGCTGTTTTGATCTCATTGGGTCCAAACAGACGGATCTGATGGTACCCGGAATAGGCATCTAAGAAAGACAGTCGCTCACATCCCGCAGTCGAGTCGACTATTTGGTCGATGCGGGGGAGAGGAAAATGATCTTTCGGGCAGACCCGATTGATATGTTTAAAATCAATGCACATGCGAAGTGACTTGTCCTTCTTGGGGACCATGACTACATTGGCGAGCCACTCGGAGTGGTAAATCTCTCGGATAAACTCTGCTGCTAAGAGCCGAGCCACCTCTTCGCCAATAGCCTTTCTTTTCTGGACGGCGGACCATCGCAGATGTTCCTTGACGGGTTTTTCCTTTGAATCGACTCGCAGACAGTGCTCAGCCAGCCCCCTGGGTACACCTGGCATGTCAGAAGGTTTCCATGCAAAGATGTCCCAGTTCTCACGGAGGAACTGGATGAGCGCTTCTTCCTATTTGGGGTCGAGTGTTGTGGAGATATTAGTCGGAGCATCGTTGGGGTCGGTCGGGTGGATGTGAACTGGTTTTGTCTCGCCGGACGACTGAAACGCTGATTCCGTAGCAGGCTTCTTGGCTCGCAACAAATCACTCGGGTCTGCATTTCTCTGGTGTTCCTGCCATTCTTCTGCTACCATCTGAGCATCGGCGATCTTCGAGCCTTTCTGAAAGCACTCTTCCGCCTTTTTGCGATTACCAGTAATAGTGATCACGCCTTTAGGGCCAAGCATCTTCAATTTGAGGTACACATAACATGGTCGAGCCATAAAACGTGCATAAGCTGGCCTACCCAAAATGGCGTGATAGGCACTTTGGAAATCCACAACCTCAAATGTCAACTTTTCTTTGCGGAAGTTTTTGGAATCACCAAAAACCACATCGAGAGCAATCTGGCCGAGTGACGCGGCTTTCTTGCCAGGAATGACTCCATAGAACTCATTGCTTGTGCTGAGTCTGGACATCGGAATGCCCATCCCTTCTTGTGTCTCTGCGTACAGTATGTTCAAACTACTGCCGCCATCCATCAACACTTTAGTCAGCCGAGTACCTTCGACGACTGGGTCGACCACCAGAGCCTGCCTCCCAGGGGTGGCTATGTGCGTCGGGTGATCAGACTGGTCGAATGTGATGGCCGTCTGAGACCACTTCAGATAATTGGGCGTCGCCGGAGCGGCCATATTCACCTCTCGGTTTATAACTTTCAGTCGGTTCTTGCTCTCAATGTCAGCAAAAATCACCAGAGTGGAATTGACTTGAGGATATTCTTCGTCACTATCCACCTTGTCCTCAACTTTGTCCGACTCTTTTTCCTTATCCTTGGACCGTTTCCCTTGGAACTGCTGTATCAAGAGTCGACACTGTCGAGTGGTATGCTTCGGGTAAATGAAATTACCCTCTTCATCTTTCTTTGTGTGGATGTGACACGGTATATCCATCACGTCATTTCCTTCTTTATCCTTTACTTTCTTGGGGTTCCAAGGCCCTTTGGGCTTCCCTTTGAACTTTCCTTGAGTCACGGCCAAGGCTTCTCCAGGAGCAGCTGGCTCGGCTTTTCGCTTTTGCTTCCGACTGGAGTTCCCTCCTCCGGTGTCCTGGGCGACTGACTTGTGCTTTCCACTCCGGAGCCGATCCTCTTCCTCACCATTGGCATATTTGGTGGCTATCTCCATCATTCAACTCAGAGACATGTCTCTGGTTCCACCGAATTTCAGGCTTAGCTCTCTGTACTTAGCGCCTTCCTTGAAGGCGCAGACTGCCTGGTGATCAGATACATTCTCCACCGTGTGATGTAATGTGATCCATCTCTGGATGTAATCCCTCAAAGTCTCATTCGACTTCTGCACACAAGATTGCAGCTCTGTCAGTCCTGCTGGTCGCTTGCATGTTCCTTCAAACATTCTGATAAACACTCGGGAGAGATCTTCCCATGTGTAGATGCTGTTGGGTGTCAACTGATTCAGCCATGCCCTGACTGATCCCTCCAACATAAGAGGCAGATGTTTCATGGCTACCTCATCATTTCCGCCGCCAATCTGGACAGCCACTCGGTAGTCCTCAAGCCAAGTATCGGGCTTAGACTCACCATTGAACTTACTGACTCCAGTCGCCAACCTAAAGTTGGGAGGAATCACTGCGGCCCTGATGGCTCTGCTGAAACACTCTGGTCCGGAGACATGCACTCGGTTGCTGGTGGGTACATCTCTGTCGTGACCCTCTCTATGGGCTCTGTTCCGGTTGACCAGACCTTGAACAATGATGGATCTCGCATCAAAGCTTGGTTCCCTGGGGTCGACTGGAATTCTTCACCCGCCACTGTGCTGGCGTCTATCATCCTGCTGTCGAGGTGCGTAGGATCCACCCCTTGGGGGAGGGGTGGGCACTTGATGTCGATCATCGCGATCGAATCGGTAATCATACTGCTCACGGTTCCGGTATTGATCAGGCCGGTCCCCATGCCCTTCACGCCTCGGGGGCGATCTGGGGCTATGAGCCGTCTGGACTGTATTCGCAGCCACAGATTTGCTGTGAATCCTGTTCCGCGACTGAGACACAGCTGAATTTTGATCTTCTGCTGCCCGGAGCAAATCTCTGATCTACATCAAGCCCCTGCCAGCCTCTGACTGGGAAGGCTGAATTGATTCTGATATACGGGCTGCAGCAGCTAAATTCTGAATCGGAGTTCGATATACCTGAGTCGGCGGTGGAAAGAGCTGACGTCGACTGGAGTCAGGGACCCGTTGTCGCACACGTTCGTCGAGTGCTTGCTGAAGGTTCTCCAGTCGAGTGTGCTCAGCCAGGTTGGGCAAGTGCACGTCCTCTAAGGCGCGAGCCTCAGGGGTTTCTCCAACGATAGGAGTATGAAGGGCATCCATGTTCCGGCGGCGAAGTTCTTCCCTCTGCAGCGAATTGAGGGGCTCGGGAAGGTATTCCTCATGGGCGTGCGACGGGTCGCCTCCGCCGTCACCTCCCTCGGCACCGAGAAAGCCGGGGGGACCGTGTGGTCTGTTGACCATCAGGACCTCCGCCGCTGGATCACTACTGTCGCACTCGGATGCAGCCTCTGCGGAGCCACTCGACAGGTCGAACATGCCATAGAGAGATTCGTCGGGCTCGATTGCCGCGACTTGAGCGGTGGTCAACTGGCGAGCCACCACGTGCCTCACCCACCGCTGAAGCCTCAACCAACTGGAGCGCTTGCGCCGGCGGGAAGCGGGGAGGGAGGATGACACAAAAACCGGTCGATACTGGGTCGACGGTTGCCGCAGGAGGACGCCGCGGACGCATGCGCGAAAGTGCGTCGCTCCGCGGAGGGAGTGCGTCGACGTCGAGCGGAGCCTCCTGAAGCCAGGCAGAGTCGTCGGCGATGAACGTGAGCGTGCCGAGACGGATCTCGCGGCCCTCAACCAAAACTCCGCCTGAAACCATGATGAAGGAGATCGGAAGAAATTGCAACTTCTCCAATAAGTCGCTAAGGCACCTGCCCCATGGTGGGCGCCAACTGTCGTGGTTCTAAGTCTGACAGTAGTGTAGGGGGGTACTAAGGGAGAGGCAAGATCCTAGCAATGGAGTAGTTGTACACGCAAGAGTTTTACGAGTTCAGGCCCTTCTCGGAAGAAGTAACAGCCCTACGTCTCGGAGCCCGGAGGCGGTCGACTGGATTATATGGGTGTGAGTTACAGGGGTGCGAACCCTTTACACTGAGGAGGGGGGCTTATATAGAGTTTTCTAGACCCCTCCGGGCCTCAGTTATGCAGGGTTTAAAGTACATTAAGTCAGGGGGTTACTGGTAACGCCCTCATAAAGTGCTATGAAGACCATAAAGGCTACTTATGACAGACCGTTAAACGCAGAGTGACTTTAGATCTCCTGGCCGTCGAGTGGTTAGCTTCATGGTCGAGTGATTAGCTTCATGGTCGAGTGTCCTCGAGTCCGTCGAGTGGATCACCTTTAAGTCGACTGACAGGTAGTTTCTTCTAGGGATGTCCTTGGGTAGGGTAGCTTAGACAGGTCCATGACCCTATCCTAGGTACATAACTTCATCACTCGCCACCTCCTTTGTCGCACTGTGCATCTCCGATGCGCCTGCGGCTGACGAGTACCCCAACGAGGTACTTGACTCTTCCGACTCTCCTCTCTCCCTTGGCAGCAGCACTCCCGCCGGGGCAATGGACCTCCATGTGGAGGTTTTCGCCACCGACACCGGCGCCTCTTCCTCGTCGAGCACGGCGAGGAAGGCCGCTGAAGCCAAGGCCGCAATAGATCGGGTTGTCTCGCCCAACCCATTGCGCACCACGATGCAGAGCCTTCGTGTTCCCATCGGTACCGACATCTAGGCCTCCAACATCGCCGAGGCCCGGGCTCAGCTCGAGGAGGACCGCCAGTGCCTGCTGGACCTGATCGAGACGCTCGCCGCCACGCATCGTCACTTGGACTCCACTCAGCTGGAGCGCAACGCCGCCTACGGCTTCACGCCTGCCGCGGCCGAGCAAAGCCGGTTCGCCGATGTGCGAGCCAGGGGCGGCACGATCGGCCGCGCCTTCGGTGCCATCCCGCCCATCTACGAGACTCCCGTGAAGAACATGTGCGCTGCCCAGGCAGCTGCAGTCGGCCTGGATTAGTGCGCGGGCGAAGAGCTAAGGGACCGCCTAAAGCGGGTGCACGACCTCCTCGATGCGGCCAACGCATAGCAAGACCACCTCAACCAACTCGCCAAGCCGGCAGGATCTGGCTCCGCCTGCGCCGGCGGACCAGGCGATCAGCAGAACACGGCGTCTTCGCCACCCGGCGAGGCGCACTCCGGCCGCACCCGGACCTGGCGCAACCCCGCCCCGACGATCGACGGCGGCTTAGGCGACGAGCCGCCCCTGGAAGACCGGTGCGGACCCGATCAACCCGGCCGACATCCGGTTTCTGTCGACCCGGCCCCCCGCGGCGTGGTCACCATCCGGCTCGGTGCACGCGCCATTGATGACACCGACGCCCACCACCGCCTCGACCGGTTCGCTTTCCCCTGGAGGTGGAGGAGAGCAGCGCCATCAGACCGGCGTGCTTTGGTCCACGCATCCGGGACAAGCCCTTTCCCAAAGGGTTCACGCTCCCCCGCGACACCCCCAAGTACAACGGCACCGTGAAGCCGGAGGACTGGCTCACCGACTACACCATCGTCATCGGCATCGCAGGCGGCAACCACCGACTCGCCGTGCGCTACGCATCGCCCATGCTCCAAGGGTCGGTCCGCACCTGGTTGAACAGCCTGCCAGTGGGCAGCGTCAACGCGTGGGTCGATTTCGAGTAGGCTTTCGTTCGCAACTTCATCGGGACCTACCGGCGACCCAGCCGCCTCAGCCTGCTCGCCATGTGCATGCAGGGACCAGTGGAAACTGTCCGCGAGTACCTCGCATGCTGGACCGAGCTCCAGAATAGCTACGAGGGCGTCCAAGAAGTCCAAGCGATCCAGTACTTCGTCAATGGGTGCCCGGATGGTACCCTCTTCAAGCACAAGCTCCTACGCTCCAAGCCGGCCACCATGGCCGCGCTCATGGTGACGGTGGATAAGTACGCCAACACCGAGTCTGCCAAGAAGATCCAGGTGGCGCTGGATGAAGCCGGCAAAGCGAAGCCGGTTCCCCCTGTGAAGCCGGCTGGCAAAGGAAGCCGGTAGCAGCACAACCAGCAGAACAACAAGCGCAAGGCCGACCAGCTGGCCCAGCGCTACGACAACTGGCTCGTCGTGGCCGCTGAGCAGGCACCCGTGACCGACCCGGCCGCCAAGCATCGACAGACAGGCAAGATGGCAAGGAAGCCCACCATGAGCTTCGTGGATATGCTCGACGCCCGCTACAAGCACCAAAGCGGCGCAAGGCCGTCCACGCACATGCTTCAGCAGTGCGCCATCACCAAGCGCATCATGAGGGGCGACGTCCCACCTCCTCCGGCCCCGAATCCGAGAGCGGGGCAGCCGCCTCCTCCTCCTCCACCTCCCCCGGCTGGTGGCGCGATGCACGACAGCGTCTACCCGGCCCATAACGCGACCTACATCGTCTTCACCAGCCCCGGCAACGAAAAACGCAACGAGCGCCTCCTTCGGCAGGAGGTGAACACCGTCATCCTGGCCCAGCGGGAGTACATGCATTGGTCGGAATGCCCGGTCACGTGGACCCGGGAAGACCACCCGACCGTCATGCCGAACCCGGGCAGCTACGCTCTCATCCTCAACCCCACCATCGTCGCACCTCAGCGCACGTGCAAGTTCTCCCGAGTCCTCACGACGGCGGCGGCAGCATCAACATCCTCTACCGCGACACCATGACCAAGCTCGGCCTTGAGGCCAAAGATCTGGAGCCGACCCGGACGATCTTCCACAACATCGTTCTCGGCGTCTCCTGCTCTCCGATTGGCCGGATCTGGCTCGTCGTCCTATTCAGCGATAATAGCTACTTCCGACGCGAGCTGATCTGGTTCGAGGTGGTGGACCTGTCCAGCACGTACCATGCGTTGCCGGGCCGGCCCGCGCTCGCCAAGTTCATGGTGGTCCCCCATTACGCTTACCTGAAGATGAAGCTGTCGGGTCCGAAGGGCCTCATCACCATCATCGACGACTACCGCAAGTCCCTAGAGTGTGCCTGAGACGGTGCCAAGCTGGCCGAGTTGCTGGTCATAGCCGAGGAACGGCGCCAGCTCGACCGGATTGTCGCCTGGCCAACGAGACATCTACCGTGCCGATCCTGGCCGAGGAGCCGGCTGACGAGGCCTCCTTCAAGCCCTCCAGGAAGACCAAGAAAGTGAAGATGAACCCAGAAGACCCCAGCTACAGCAAGTACGTTGTCGTAGGCACCCGCCTCGACAGCAAATAGGAAGGCAAGCTCGTTGACTTCCTCTGTGAGAATCGGGATATTTTTGTATGGACCCCAAAAGACATGTCGGGTATCCCAGGGAAGTACGCCGAGCACAAACTCCACGTCCGCATGGACGCCAAGCCTGTCCGCCAACCCCTACGACGTTTCTCCAAAGAGAAGAGAAGAACCATTGGTGAAGAGGTCGCCAAGCTTTTGGCGGCCGGCTTCATCATGGAAGTGTTCCACCCCGAGTGGCTGGCCAACCCAGTCCTCATCCTGAAGAAGAACAATACATGGCACATGTGTATCGACTACACCAGCCTGAAAAAGCATGTCCCAAGGATCCGTTCTTTCTCCAGCGGATCGACCAAGTCATCGAGTCACCGTCGGGTGTGAGCTCCTGTCCTTCCTAGATGCTTACTCCGGCTATCATCAGATAAAGCTGGACCCGGCCAACGCCCTGAAGACGTCCTTCATCACGCCCTTTGGGGCGTATTGCTACATCACCATGTTATTCAGCCTGAAGAAAGCCGACGCCACCTTCCAGCGCTGCATGCAGAAATGCTTGCTGCCGCAACTCGGCCGTAACATCCACGTTTACATGGACGACATCTTGGTGAAGACCAAGCAGCACCTCACGCTCCTCGACGATCTGAAGGAAACATTCGCCAACCTGCGTGAATACAAAGTCAAGCTCAACCCGGAGAAGTGCGTTTTCGGCGTCTCGGCCGGAAAGCTACTCGGCTTCCTTGTCTCGGAGCGCGACATTGAGGCAAACCCGGAGAAGATCAAGGCCATCGAGCGCATGCGCAAGCCGGCTCGGTTGCTTGATGTCCATAAGTGCACCGGATGCTTGGCCTCGGTCTGCCGGTATCTTAGCCGGCTGGGCGAGAGGGCCTTGCCCTTGTATCAGCTGATGAAGAAGACGACGACATTCAAATGGAATGACCAGGCAGATGAGGCCTTCCGGGACCTCAAGCACATGCTCTCCACCGCACCAGTCCTGGTCGTGCCGGCCGAGGAGCCGTTGTTGCTCTACATTACCGCGACCTCATGGTCGGCCAGCACGGTGTTGGTGGTCGAGCGACCAGAGAAGGGCAAGCTCCAAGTCGTCCAGCGCCCAGTCTACTACCTGAGCGAGGTGCTCTCCGCCTCCAAGTAGAACTACGCGCACTACCAAAAGATGTGTTACGGCGTGTACTTCACCGCCAAGAAATTCAAGCAGTACTTCCAAGAGCACGTTGTCACCATGGTCAGCATGCCCCCCTCGACGAGATCATCAGGTGCCGGGACGCTTCTGGCCGGGTTGCCAAGTATACGCTCGAGCTAGCCGGCCAGACCATCCTCTACGAGCCCTGCACCATGATCAAGTCCCAAGCCCTGGCCGACTTCCTCGTTGACTGGACCGAGACCCAGTACCTGCCGCCACCGCCGGACTCGACACACTGGCACATTCATTTCGAAGGCTCCAAGATGCGTCTCGGCCTAGGGGCCGGCATTGTGTTGTCCTCCCCGAGGGGTGACCGGATCCGCTACGCACTCTAGATCCACTTCACCGCCTCCAACAATGTCGTCAAGTACGAAGCCCTTGTGCGGCCTCCGGCTGGCCAAGGAACTTGGCATCCGGCGCATCCTATGCTACGGCAACTCAGATCTGGTGGTGCAGCAGTGCTCCAGCAAGTGGGACGCCCGCGACCCCAACATGGAAAGCTACCGCTTCCTCGTCCAGAAGCTGTCCGGATTCTTCGCAGGCTGCGAGTTCCTCCACGTCCCGCGCGCAGAAAATGAGGCGGCCGACACGCTCGCCAAGATCGCCTTGTCCCGGCGGACCATCCCGCCCAACGCCTCCCTCGAGCACCTGCAAAAGCCGTTCGTCAAGCCGTCTCCGGACTCCGAGTCCATCTATGTTCCGGACAACCCAGCCGCACCTCAGCCCGGCCTGAGGACTGCTGAACCCGGCCTGGGGGTTGAAGCTGTCGACCCGGCCGCCGCCGTCCCCGACCCGGGGGCTGCTCACCCCGGCTCCGGGGCTGCCACTCCGGAACCCGCCCTGGTGGTCGTCTTCGCTGTGGTAACAACCCCATCTTGGGCCCTGGCCATCTTGGAGTTCCTGGAAAACGGGGTCCACCGCATGGACGAGACCGAAGCCTGGCAAGTGCAGCGTCGAGCGTCCGCATACGTCATCATCAACAACGAGCTCATCAAGCGCAGCTCCACCGGCGTGTTCCAACGCTACGTCGAGCAGGACCAAGGCATTAAGATCCTCCTCGACATACACCATGGCGAGTGCGGGCACCACGCCGCCTCGCCGTCCCTAGTGGCCAAGGCCTTCCGCCATGGTTTCTACTGGCCTACGACCCTCCAAGGCGCAGAGTCACTCGTTCTCAAGTGCGAGGGATGCCAGTGCTTTAGCAAGCACAGCCACCAGCCGACATTAGCACTCCGGACCATCCCGGTCGCCTAGACCTTCACGGTCCAGGGACTCGACATGGTGGGGCCCTTCAAGACCGCCCGAGACGGCATGACGCATTTGCTGGTGGCAGTGGACAAGTTCACCAAGTGGATTGAAGCACGCCAATCAAGAAGCTAGACGGGCTGACGACCGTACGGTTAATCAAAGACATCGCGGTGCGTTACGACATGCCGAACAGCATCATCACGGACAAGGGCACCAACTTCGCCAAGGGCGCGCTCGCACAATACTGCTCCGTCTCCGGCATCCGCCTCGACCCAGCTTTCGTTGCACACCCGCAGTCCAACGGGCAGGTCGAGTGGGTCAACGGCCTCATCCTATCCGGCATCAAGCCACGACTCATCGAGCCGCTCATCCGCTCACCTGGCAGCTCGCTCGACGAGTTGCCGGCTGTCCTCTGGAGCCCCCACACCATGCCAAACCGGTGGACCGGGTTCACCCTGTTCTTCCTCGTTTATGGACTCGAAGTCGTCATCCCGACCGACGTCGAGTTTGACTCACCGCGTGCCGTGATGTACACTGAAGCCAAAGCCAAAGATGCCCGCGAAGATAGCGTCGACCTAGTTGAAGAAGCATGCCTCCTGGCGCTCAGCCGTTCAGCCATCTACCAGCAAGGCATGAGGCACTACCGCAACAAGAAGATCAAGCTCCTCGCATTCCGCGAGGGAGACCTCATTCTCTGACTCGTCCAAGAGCAAGCCGGCCTGCACAAGCTGTCCCCTCCATGGGAGGGCCCATTCATCGTCAGTAAGGCCTTGTGCGACCACAATGCCTACTACCTCATCGACGCGTGCATGTCAAACAAGCGCAAGAGAGACACCGCCGGCGAAGAAACAACCTGGCCATGGAACGCGAAACTCCTCCGCCCGTTTTACAGTTAGATGTATGCACGTATGTATCGCTGCCTTTTGTAATCGCATGAAAACTATGGAGTCCCCGAACGACGCTTGGGGGCTGCCCCTTTCTGACAAGGCTATTGTGTCTCCTACATTTGTGCATCACTTTCCTCTTAAAACCCGACCACCGGTCCGACTCGCTCGACCCAGGGGCTAGTCGGCTTGGTTGCCACCCACCGCCTTCCTTGGTGGTTCCTGACGCGTTAAGGATGTCGTGGCCTCCCACTTTGCCCAAGGGCACAGAACCGGCTTTGGCTGTCAGCTGGCAAGCACAACGGGCCAAAGCACCAGCACGCCTCAAACACTAAGTCAAGGACCGCCGGGTCACCCAACCCGGCCCGCCACTTTAAGTGGTCGCACGACCGGCTGCTCACCAACCGGCTTCGCCGGATTGCCGCCAACCGGCCCATTGGGTGTTTCGCTCGTGCTCAACATTTTGAAAGCCTAAGTACCGCACGCTCCTCTCAGAAGAGTGAACTCCTTGTCATGAACCGGAGCCTCGTCCGTCAGACTCGGGGGGGGGGGAGGTCCAAGAGGGGAAGGTCACTAGAAAATGGCTCAAAAAACAAAAAGCAAAAGCACACGCATCCACGAAATATACACATCACAAATTTTAAAGAGATGCCCAAGGCTAGAGTTCATTACACCTGAATACCCCCAGTGGGTGGGTATACCTGCTACCTAACCGAAATTTTTACTAAGATATAGCAGGGCAGCCTCAGGCATCTCCAGTGCCGGGTCGCGCAGCTGACGGCTCCCCCTCGGTGGCCTCCAGGTCCGCCGAGGCGTCGGTATCTTCCTCCTCAGCATCCGCATCGCGGTAGACGTCCGTCTCCTCGGAGCTACCTTCCGGGTCGTGCAGAAGCAGGCCGTAGTCGTCGCCAGGCACGACTCCGCCATCCTTCGCCCGCTCCGGATGGAACTCGTCGTGGAAGGCGAACCCGGCAATGTAGCTGGCTCGCGCAGCGATCCGTCCGGCCTCCGTCCGCAGCTGGTCCTCCGAGCCGGCTCGCTGGCCCATCAATGCCTCCAGCTGCAGGTCCGGATGCCAGGACACCGCAAACCTAAGCGCCATCTTGGCGCCAGCACAAGCGGCGGAAATGCGCCACTCGTGGAGCCGGTCCGGCCCCATTTCCAACCATCGCACCAGCAACATGAAGTTGTTCGGCGCGACGGAGCCTGACCATAGGGCCGCCGTCATCACCGTGCCGGCCTCAGAGAGCCGCCCCATCTTCTCGCCCAATACTCAATGACGAGCCTCAACGGCGGTCACAATCTCCGGGAAGGTCTAGGCCACCTGTGGGTCGGTCCTGGAGCCAACGACTCCCAGCGGGTCGTGCTGAAAGCTGACGGCTTCCTCCGCTAGCTGGCCCTTCTCCGGGAAGGCCCCTGCCAGGAAGCAAAGCAAGTCAAAAAAATCACCAAGGACAAGAAGCCGGGATCCCAACCCGGCAGAACCCAAGAAAAGCACTTACTGGAGAAGGACTCTTCCAGGTGTTGCGCTTCGAGCAACGTACTACGCCGCTCCCGGGCAATGGTGCGGTCATGCTCCTGGAGCGTCTTCTCCAAGTCAGCCACCTTGGCAAGGGCTGCCTTCAACTCAGCGTCCTTGGCCTCGGTCACCTTCTCGGATGCCTCACGGCGGCGGGTCTCCCCTTGACGGGTCTCCTCCGCCGTGGCCACCAGCCCCTTTAGGCGCTCCACCTCGGCATGGAGCTGGCCCTTGTCGTCGACTAGCTTGCCGCGTTGCTGGCCCACCTCAGCAAGGGCCCGATGCGCCTCCACAGCCTTGGTGGCTTCCGCCTTGAGGCGCTCCACCTCGGCCCCAAGACGGCTCTTGTCGCCCGCCAGTTGCTCCTGCAGCCGGCTGGCTTCATCGAGCGCCTGCCGGGCTCCTGTCGCCTCCGCCTTCGCCTTCACCACCTCGGCCTCAAGACGTCCGGCGTCGGCAACAAGCCGGTCATAGTGAAGGCCAGCCCGAAACAGCCGGGTCTTCCGAGACAGAACCTCGGCTGCAAAAAGAAGATTAAGAAACAAAGAACTAGTTTAAGATTCGACGCAACTGCTACGCAGTTGGCCCGAATCTCGGGGGATACACCCAGTGGGTGCGCTAGCGCCCCCCACTAAAAAAGAGCACACAAGAAAAATACATGCGGCCACACGGAGCTCCTCCTCCTTGGTGGCAAGCTGCTCCTTGAGCTGCCGATACTTTCCCAGGAGCCGGTTAAAGGCGCTGACCCGGTAGGAATCCAATTGCTGCAGAAAGCGATGGTTAACACAAGACAACAGTATAAGATTCGACCCAATTACTATGTAGTTGGCCCGAATCTCGGGGGCTACACCCAATGGGTGCGCTAGCACGCCCCCACAAAGAAGAAGCCATAGAAAAGAAAAAGCAGAAGACAAGGAAAGAACTTACAAGCACGGTGCGCTCCAGCTCCCACGTATGCTCCAGCTTAGCCTGGGCGAAGGCCTAGATCCGGTTCGTCCGCCCTCACAGACGTCGGCTGACGGCATCTATCGCCGCCTCCTCCTGGGTCTAGGGCCCAAAGAAGACCTTGCCGGTCCCGCCCTGTGTCGGCCACGACCCGACAGGCCGGCGCTCCCCTGGCCTGAGCGCCAGGGCGTGCTCTCCGCTGACCGCCCCCTCGTCCGGCGCCTTCTCCGATGTCCTCTCCGGCGCCACCACCGGCTCGACAACCGAGGAGGCCTACGGCGCCACCACTAGTGGCGCCTCGCTCGTCGACGCCTGGGGCGCCCCCTGCGGCGCCATCTACGGCGCCTCCTCCAAGACGGCATCGCCGCCACCTTTGTCGCCCCTCGCCCGCTCGACCACATCGGTCCGCAGTGGGGTGTCTTCCCGAACAACCACGACCTCTCGGTCGAGGTCCATCACATCCGCACAGCCTCCTTGGCCGCGCCCCACTCTGATGATGACTCGAAGACCGTCGCCGCCACCATCGTCCCTGCTGGCATCTCCGGCCACGCCGGCCCCTTGCCGGCTCGCACCCACGATGCCGCGACATTGTCCCAGGCCTTGACCGACGCTGCCTCCAGCTCTGCCTTGGCCCTGTTTCGGTCCCGCCAGGCCAAGCCTACGGTATCGGCCGGGTCCAGGCCAAGATCTGAATCTTCCGGCTCCTCCTCCTCATCCCGACCGACGGTGCCGGACCGACAACTCCAGAACGCGGCGCCATTGATGGACGCAACATCCGTTGGCACCCGCGCCAGCGAGATCGGCGACCTAAAACTCAACACGAAGTAAACACACAAGAACCAAGTAGAGCCGCTCGGCCACTTGGATGAAAGCAAGAAAGGAACTCATCCCGACAACACCAGAATGGCGGGCCTCGCCGACCTCTCCTGCGAAGCGTCGTGCCTCCTCTTGGCGGGCGGATTCGCACCCCCGGCCGGGTTCGTCGCGTGCTTCATGGCTGGGGCCCGCGGGCGACGTTGTCCTTCCCGTGCGGCCGGCTCGCCGCAGGCGCCCACCGCGATGACCCGGCATTGCCCGTGCCACCTCCTACATAAACGGCTCGCATAAACGGCTCGCATCAGCGCCACTACATAAACGGCTCGCATAAGCATTGCCCGCGCTGCATCGCGCTCGGCAATCCAAGAAATATGGAAGACAAAGCTTGCCCGCACGACGCCCTTGAAAGTGCAACTATCCCTAGGTGGTTTTGGTAATTCATAACAACATATAGCTCATTGAGCTAATACTATTCCAAGACAAATATTTCAGGAAAGCTCAATGAATGGCATGGCATGGATGATGAAAGTGGATGCCTCAAAATATTAAGGAGAAAAGGATTGGCTCAAGCTCAAAAGCTCTAGACTCTACATTTTATATTTTAGTGATCCAAGACCACATTGAGTCTATAGGAAAAGCCAATACTATCAAGGAGGGATGAGGTGTTGCTTGATGAGTTTCGTGCTTCAAGTGCTTAGTGATATGCTCCAAAAACCCTCAACTACTTTCTCATATCCACATATGACCTAAACCCAAAGTCAAACTCGGCCCTACCGATTCTTTCTATCCGGCGCCACCGAGTTCAGATGTCATAGCCACTGCCACAAACCCTAGGCAAATCGGTCTCACCGATAGGGATCTCGGTCTCACCGAGATGGGATTGTAATCTCTCTGTTTCCCTTCGTAACGTTTCGGTCTAACCGAAGTGAGCGATCGGTCCCACCGAGATTGCAATGTAAACTCTCTGTTTCCTTTCTGTAACATTTCGGTCTCACCGAAATGAGCGAATCGGTCCCACCGAGTTTACCTGACCAACTCTCTGGTTAGCTAATTACCAAAATCAGTCTCACCGAGTTTGTGTAATCGGTCTCACCGAGATTACGTTATGCCCTAACCCTAACCATATCGGTCCTACCGAGTTGCATGTCGGTCCCACCGAAATCACTAACGGTCACTAGGTTTACTAAATCGGTCCGACCGAGTTTGTTGATTCGGTCCCACCGAGATTGGTAAATTGTGTGTAATGGTTAGATTTTGTGTGGAGGCTATATATACCCCTCCACCTCCTCTTCATTCGTGGAGAGAGCCATCAGAACAAACCTACACTTCCAACTTACCATTTCTGAGAGAGAACCACCTACTCATGTGTTGAGGCCAAGATATTCCATTCCTACCATATGAATCTTGATCTCTAGCCTTCCCCAAGTTGCTTTCCACTCAAATCTTCTTTCCACCAGATCCAAATCCTATGAGAGAGAGTTGAGTGTTGGGGAGACTATCATTTGAAGCACAAGAGCAAGGAGTCCATCATCAACGCACCATTTGTTACTTCTTGGAGAGTGGTGTCTCCTAGATTGGCTAGGTGTCACTTGGGAGCCTCCAACAAGATTTTGGAGTTGAACCAAGGAGTTTGTAAGGGCAAGGAGATCGCCTACTTCATGAAGATCTACCGCTAGTGAGGCAAGTCCTTCGTGGGCGACGGCCATGGTGGGATAGACAAGGTTGCTTCTTCGTGGACCCTTCTTGGGTGGAGCCCTCCATGGACTCGCGCAACCGTTACCCTTCGTGGGTTGAAGTCTCCATCAACGTGGATGTACGATAGCACCACCTATCGGAACCACGACAAAAACATCCGTGTCTCCAATTGTGTTTGAATTCTCCGAACCCTTCCCTTTACTTTCTTGCAAGTTGCATGCTTTAAATTCCGCTGCTCATATACTCTTTGCATGCTTGCTTGAATTGTGTGAAGATTGCTTGACTTGTGCGAAGTTTGCTAAAATCTACCAAAGACTAAAATTGGGAAAAGGTTAAGTTTTTAATTGGTCAAGTAGTGTAATCACCCCCCTTCTAGACATACTTCAAGGTCCTACAAGTGGTATCAGAGCCTTGGTCTCCATTTGCTTTGATTTCCATAGCTTTGGGTGGTCATAGCCTTGGTTTCACAACCTAGGAGAGTATGGCGTCTAGCGAGGGAAATTATCACCGTAGAGGTCCTTACTTTGATGGCACTAATTTTGCTAGTTGGAAGCAGAAGATGAAAATGCATATTCTCGGACATAACCCCGCCGTTTGGGCTATTGTGTGTATTGGATTGCAAGGTGAATTCTTTGATGGGAGGGAACCAAACCGTGAAGCTAGTGCGGATGAATTGAAGATGCTGCAGTACAACGCTCAAGCTTGTGATATCCTCTTCAATGGATTGTTCCCCGAAGAATTCAACAAAATCATCCGTCTTGAGAATGCAAAGGAAATTTGGGATACTTTGATTGATATGCATGAAAGTACCGACTCCATCAAGGAATCCAAGTTGGATGTGCTCCAAAGTCAGCTTGACAAGTTCAAAATGAAGGATGGTGAAGGTATCGCTGAAATGTACTCTAGGCTTGCTCTTATCACAAATGAGATTGCGGGCTTAGGAAGGGAAGAGATGACCGACAGATTCATCATCAAGAAAATCCTAAGAGCATTGGATGGAAAATATGATACCGTGTGCACATTGATCCAGATGATGCCCAACTACAAGAATCTCAAGCCAACGGAGGTCATTGGAAGAATTGTTGCTCATGAGATGTCGCTCAAGGATAAATAAGAACTTAACAACAAGTCAAGTCGTGCTTACAAAGCCTCATGTGAAGCCCCTACATCATCAAGTGAGAAACAAACCTTCAATGAAGAATTGAGCTTAATGGTGAAGAACTTCAACAAATTCTACAAGAGTGGAAGCAAAGAAAGAAGCTCCAAGTCAAGGTCTTACAATGATAAAAGATCTTCCAGTCGAGAGCGCAATTGCTACAATTGTGGGAGACCCGGACACTATTCCAATGAGTGTACGACACCCTACAAAAGAAGAGAAGATTCTCCCAAGAGAAGAAGTAGAAGAGAAGAATCACCGCCAAGAGAGAGAAGGAGTAGAGATGATCGTTATGAACGAAGAACATCCCGGAGAAGCAAGGATTCGGAAAGGAAGGACAAGTCATCAAAGAGCTACACAAAACAAAGACATCAAGCTCATGTTGGTGAATGGGTATCCGGTTCCGACTCTGAACATCACTCCGAGAGAAGCTATCACTCCGACTCCGAACATACTCAAGATGAAGGTGTTGCCGGTCTAGCACTTGTGTCGACCAACTCCTACGACATATTTGATTCACCAAATGAAGGAATTGGAAGATGCTTCATGGCTAAAGGCCCTAAGGTAACTCACCCCGAATATGTTGATTTCAATAGTGATGAAGATGACTTATTAGGTGATGATGATTTACTTGTTGACAACTCTAGTGATGAATACTATGATGAAACGTCAATTAATCATGCTAAACAAGATAAAACGAATGACAATGATAAGGAGAAGATTGAGCTACTAACTAAAGAACTAAAAACTCTTAAGTTAGATCATGAAACTATCTTAGGGGATCATCGAGAACTTTTGAGGACTCATGAGAAGTTACGCTTTGAAAAGCTCAATCTTGAGCAAGAGCATGAGTTCTTAAAAGCAATCAATGATGATCTTCGCAAGAAAAGTTCTTCTTACATTGCCAAGCGTTTACTCTTATCTACTTACATGCCTCAAGTCAAGTCTAGTAACAAGAACAAGAAGGATTCTTCCTCTAGTAGTAACAATAATCATGCTAAATCTAATATTGTTGCTTCTAGTAGTTATCTTGATTCCACTAATGATTCTCTTAGCCAAGTTACACTTGAGCAAGAAAATAGCTTATTGAAGGGAATTATAGAGAAAGGTGCATACAAGAGCCTTGCCGGGAGTAAGCAATTCGAGGAAATTGTACGCAAGCAAGGAAGGCACCGGAAGAATCAAGGTGTTGGTTTTGAACGAAAGTTCAATGCCAATGGAGTTGAGTGGGAAGAAGATCAATACCCCAAGATGAAGTGTGTTCCTCAACAAGAGAAGTATGATCCCACTTCCTTCAAGGGAACACAAGCTCAAGATGATCTTCCACCACAAGACCACAAGGACAAAGGCAAGGACAAGCTTCAAGAGGAGATAGATGCATTTGATGAAGCTCCTAAGGCCTTGGTCAAGTGGGTTCCCAAGACTACGTCAAGTTTTACTTCATCAAGCACAACTACAACTCCAAGGATTCCCATCAAAATGATGTGGATCCCGAAGAAGAAGAACTAAAGAGTTCTTGAGGGTGACTCCGCCAACATTCTTCACTCTTATCATTATGGCAAGGACAAGTGCAATCAACTTCCACATCTTGCACTAGTTCAAGGAGTCACAAACCCTCATGTTGGTAAGGCAAGGGACAAGGTAACCTAATGCTTTCATGGACATCATATTGTGTGTGAATCACTCTATGTCTATGGATATACTTGTTTGTTCCTTGTGGGACTAACCCGTGTAGGTATTGAAAGTGCAACTCACTCCAAAGGATTGCTCCAAATGATCTACATCAACATTGAGCATCCACATCTTCAACACCTACATGAAGTCATCATCGACAAAACCCAAGGTTAGTTCATCCCTCTAAGGGGGGATCTCACATCTAGGGGGAGCTTAACTCTAAGAATTGAGTCAAAGCAACTCTAATGATGTGAACATATCAATGCATTATGTAAAAGTGATAACCCCACTTGAGCTTAAACGATGAGTATGACCTATGATCAAATGTTCTCATTTGACTCCTAAGTCAATATACTCATATATAGATGACCTAGTCATCGCCAATTGTTTGATAGATGCTAGAATTGGATGTGCATGTTTTTGCTACATATTTCATTTGCCATTTTGTTGTGTGAGCATGTTGGTTGCATATTTAACTCATTCGAGGACATCCACTTGTTGCTTTGATTGACTGGTTTCTTTTTCTTTTGTCAAGTGGATGAACAAGAATGCCTAAGAGCCTTCTCTAGCTATCTATGCTTCTCTTGTCTCAAACTCTATTCATGCTACATCACAAAATTTGATCAAGTCAGATTCGAACCACTCTGTGTGAGGAGCACTCGGAGTCCCCGATTCGTCATGGACTTAAACTTCCAAAACTTCTTTGTGTGTTTTGGTCTGACCGAGTCTTCCATTTCGGTCATACCGAGATCACTAAGTCGATCTAGTTTTTCAATCTCGGTGCAACCGATTTGAACTTTTCGGCCTCACCGAGTTGCTGTAACTGTCGATAGTTATGCATCTCGGTGCCACCGAGTTGTTCCACTCGGTCACACCGACAAGGTCGGGCTATATATACACACGGGCAAAATTTAGAAAACTTTCTCCGAACCTCTTCGCCCGCGCATAGCTCGCTCTGCCTCCTAGGTCTCTGGATCATCGACTTCGTCGCCAGCCGCCTCCTATTGCTGGTCTTCACCGACGTCAACGGAATTCATCTCCGCCGTTGCCGCCGTAGCGAGTTCATCGCCAAACTAGGGTATGGACTCGATCACAGTGCTATCCCCATCCAATTCCTAGCACATTGTGTTCATTATGATTCTTGCCATGATTGAAACACCTCTATTAGTCAAAACAATCCTTAGAATAGTGCGATTTGAAAATTTAGGGTTAGGTTTCCGCTGAAACCATCTCGGACCCACCGAGTTGAAAAAGTTGGTCCCACCAATTCGGCTAATGCCATTGCACAAGTGACTCTCGATCTGACCGAGAATTGCTAATCGGTGTGGCTGATTTTAGAACTCAGTGAAACCCTAGCAGTCTCGGTGCCACCGAACTGTGACTCGGTCTGACCGAGATCACTAGTTTAGGTTCCAAAGCTGCTTCGGTATCACCGAGTTTGAAAACCGGTAGATCCGAAATGCTTTCTGTGGAAAACTAAAACTAAGTTTTTGAATCATTCTTTTGCAAAAATCTCTGCATTTTGTGATGCTCATCCATTCTATCTCATCTATAACTATTCACAGGGTCAGCAGTCAGTATTTTCAACATGTCATACCAAAGTGACAGCCAGAACAGGGAAGAAGATCAGATTCACATGAGTAAGGGCACTAGTCCCTCAAGTTCATCAGATGATGGCAGCAGGAGCACTCCTAACAATCTGCCCAAAGCAGGCACAAGAGCCAGAAGGAAGAGAACCTCAGACTCAGAGGATGAGGACTATGTGGCAGCTGAAGATGAGGCTACTTCCAAGAAGGTAGTGCTCAAGAAGGAGTATGGCTCAGCAAAGACCACAAAGCCTAGACTTAATAGGAAGGTCCCTGCCAATAGGACACCTATGCTGAAGGTCAGAGGATCAACACAAGAACCAGAGAAACCTGATCCCAAAGAGCCAGCTGTAGAAGGAAAGAAGAGAAAGGAAAGGGTCAGAAAGACCATGGCCAGAGTTGTTGGAAAACCTTCCATGATGGAAGAGGAGGACGAAGAAGAGGTTGCTGCACCTGCACCCAAGGCACAAAAGCCGATGGGTGATGCTATAAGGTCAGGGGCTGCATCATCAAAGCCCAAAGAAGCACCCAAAGCTGCCTCCAAGGCCAAGTCTGCACCTAAGAGGAATACCAGGAGCATACCAGCCGCTGAGAAGAACAAGGCCCCAGTGCCTGAAGTTGCTGCTGAGGAAGATGATGAAGGACAAGTCCTGAGGAAGCTGAAACCCAAGATTCCAAACCACAACGATGCTCATCCAGTGGCTGAGAATATGAAGCTGAGGAAAGATGCATGGCGCAGGCAATGGAGATTGTCTGATCCATATGCAATCAGGAGAAGAACTGCTGTTGATTACAGGTTCCACACTAAGGAACAACAGGACTTCTATGAGACTGTGTTGTTGGATAAGAAGCCCATAGTTTGTGACATGAGGTGGGTAGACTGGAAATTCATGAAGGAAAATGAGGATCACTACCCAGGAGTATATGACAGCTTTAAGGCTTGTGGAGTTGATGAGTTTGTTGGACAGAAGTTCACAAACTGGAATGATGAGCTAGTTATGCAATTCTACTCCACAGCTCATTTTTATCCTGATGACAGAATTGTCTGGATGTCTGAAGGTACGAGATACCAATCAACTATTGAGGAATGGGCCAATCTGATAAATGCCCCAGAGGAGAAAGAAGATGACTTGGATGTCTACTCCAAGAAGAAGAAGGATCACAATTCCATGTCCCATATGTACAAGGAGATCCCAGACAAGGCACTTGAGACTTTCAAGTTTGGGTCTGTCCATTTTCTTCTATCAGGGCTGCCTACGATCAACTGGATCCTTAGGCACACTCTTTTGCCCAAGTCAGGTGACCACAACATGATTAGAGGGCATGCAATTAATTTGCTACACATTTTTGATGTGCCACAGAAATTCAAGGTCATGAGCCTCATGGTTGAGACTATCAAGAGGACACAAGCAGACCAAAAGAGAAGTTGTGGGTATGCCCCACAAATCTAGGAGCTGATCAACTCGAAGATGGGCACATGCAAATATCTGTTGGATAAGGAACATTTTGTTCTCTATCTAGACTTTGAGGACAATCAAGTTTTCATGAATGATCATGAACCATCATCAGTGCAAGCTCAAGAGAAGAAGGAGAAAGCAAAGAAGGAGAAGGCTGCCAAGATGCCAACTCTAGAGGAGGCATCTGAGTACCTTTTGAAGAGCAAGCAGGACCAACTTGGTTACTTGATAGCATCAACTCTGAGGATTCAGAAGGGGTTAGCCACCCTAACTCAAAACTAGGAGATCCTGGAAAGAATCATGGAACAAAAATTCTATGATTTAGATGTCAAAGTAACTGGATTCAGTCAGTTGTGGAGCAGCTACAAGATGACATGCAGAAGAGGAATGGCAGGACAACTACTGATGCATTTGCCAGCGTTCCTCGAGCTCAGAGATCAGCTGTAAAGCCAGTGACAGACACAAGAGCCACTTCATCTGCACCAGCTACAACTCCAGTGCAACCAGCTCCAGCACCAACTCCTTTAGCTCCATCCACATCAACTGAAGTCTTCGTCCAAGGAGCCATCTCTACACCACCAACTGAAGACCAAGCCTGAGAGACGAAATAGTACTATGCATTTTCTATGAACTTTTTGGTAACTTGTTGCCAAGGGGGAGAAAAACGTATAGATCATAGGCTTCGAGAGAGAGAGTTTGATTTTGTTCTCTCTTTTCTTCGTGGTTGAACTTTGTTTGCTTTTGCTTGCTTGAGATACTTCGTTATTATCTGTGAGACATTGATGATCATGTGTTTGATCATAAGCTACACTTATGCTTGTTAGATGATATTATCTTATTTATCTTTATATGATCATTCACTTTGCTTGGTGATGAGTGCATGTATTCAATCTTTATTATTTTGAGCGCTCCACCAAGATGTATGTGACATGGAAGAGTAACCCATGAGCCTAATTCCTTGTGCATTTGTAGTCCAAAGCAAATCTTAAACTATGCACAAATTTGAGGGAGCTCTTGCTTATCACATACTTCTCAAAGCGACGATGTTTTTTCAATCTTATTATCATTTGTCAAAGCTTTGATCTATATGTTGTCATCAATTACCAAAAAGGGGGAGATTGAAAGTGCAACTATCCCTAGGTGGTTTTGGTAATTCATAACAACATATAGCTCATTGAGCTAATACTATTCCAAGACAAATATTTCATGAAAGCTCAATGAATGGCATGGCATGGATGATGAAAGTCAATCCCTCAAAATATTAAGGAGAAAAGGATTGGCTCAAGCTCAAAAGCTCAAGACTCTACATTTTATATTTTAGTGATCCAAGATCACATTGAGTCTATAGGAAAAGCCAATACTATCAAGGAGGGATGAGGTGTTGCTTGATGAGTTTCTTGCTTCAAGTGCTTAGTGATATGCTCCAAAAACCCTCAACTACTTTCTCATATCCACATATGACCTAAACCCAAAGTCAAACTCGGCCCACCGATTCTTTCTATCCGGCGCCACCGAGTTCAGATGTCATAGCCACTGCCACAAACCCTAGGCAAATCGGTCTCACCGATAGGGATCTCGGTCTCACCGAGATGGGATTGTAATCTCTCTGTTTCCCTTTGTAACGTTTCGGTCTAACCGAAGTGAGCGATCGGTCCCACCGAGATTGCAATGTAAACTCTCTGTTTCCTTTTTGTAACATTTCGGTCTCACCGAAATGAGCGAATCGGTCCCACCGAGTTTACCTGACCAACTCTCTGGTTAGGTAATTACCAAAATCGGTCTCACCGAGTTTGTGTAATCGGTCTCACCGAGATTATGTTATGCCCTAACCCTAACCATATCGGTCCTACCGAGTTGCATGTCGGTCCCACCGAAATCACTAACGGTCACTAGGTTTACTAAATCGGTCCGACCGAGTTTGTTGATTCGGTCCCACCGAGATTGGTAAATTGTGTGTAACGGTTAGATTTTGTGTGGAGGCTATATATACCCCTCCACCTCCTCTTCATTCATGGAGAGAGCCATCAGAACAAACCTACACTTCCAACTTACCATTTCTGAGAGAGAACCACCTACTCATGTGTTGAGGCCAAGATATTCCATTCCTACCATATGAATCTTGATCTCTAGCCTTCCCCAAGTTGCTTTCCACTCAAATCTTCTTTCCACCGGATCCAAATCCTATGAGAGAGAGTTGAGTGTTGGGGAGACTATCATTTGAAGCACAAGAGCAAGGAGTTCATCATCAACGCACCATTTTTTACTTCTTGGAGAGTGGTGTCTCCTAGATTGGCTAGGTGTCACTTGGGAGCCTCCGACAAGATTGTGGAGTTGAACCAAGGAGTTTGTAAGGGCAAGGAGATCGCCTACTTCGTGAAGATCTACCACTAGTGAGGCAAGCCTTCTTGGGCGACGGCCATGGCGGGATAGACAAGGTTGCTTCTTCATGGACCCTTCTTGGGTGGAGCCCTCCGTGGACTCGCACAACCGTTACCCTTCATGGGTTGAAGTCTCCATCAACATGGATGTACGATAGCACCACCTATCGGAACCATGACAAAAACATCCGTGTCTCCAATTGTGTTTGAATTCTCCAAACCCTTCCCTTTACTTTCTTGCAAGTTGCATGCTTTAAATTGCGCTGCTCATATACTCTTTGCATGCTTGCTTGAATTGTGTGAAGATTGCTTGACTTGTGCTAAGTTTGCTAAAATCTGCCAAAGACTAAAATTGGGAAAAGGTTAAGTTTTTAATTGGTCAAGTAGTCTAATCACCCCCCCCTCTAGACATACTTCAAGGTCATACAGCCCTGCACCTACGTCGGCGGCCGCCTCCTCCCCTCTGCCGTGGGCCACAGGGTCCTCCTACTCAGCCCGCACCACCTGCGTCGATGCCCGGGCATAAGGATGCCGGATGGCATTCAGAAGCACCTCCTGCATCGCGTCGAGACGAATAAGAAGATGGGCGGCAGCAAAGTACGAAGACCAGGGACTCACCCTGGGCGCCGGGTTCGCGTGGCTGTACAGCGTATTCCCGAACTCCCAATCGTCCTACAGCCTGGCCTTGGAGATATCATTGACCCGGCGCGCGACTCTGGTCCGCCCCCAGGCGCATGACCGGCATGCGATTGGGATCCTGAAGGTCGGTCCTCTGACCGATGAGGCAGCTGCGCTGCTGCACCGGCAACACCTGGTGGATGATGAAGGCGGCGACAAGGTCGGTGCCGGTGAACCTCTCACGCGCCTTCATCTCCGACACCCGCGGGCAGAGGTTGAGCACCTCCTGCGACGGATGCTTGGGGTAGTAACCCCAGTTCGGGTTCGCCCACGGAGGCGACGAAGGGCGGAAAGTTGATGCGGTCCGCGTCGAGATTGCGGACGTAGAAGAAGGAGTTCTCCCATTTCTTGGCAGAATTCTCCAGCAGCATTTTGGGGCAGTCAGCACTTGACCGCTCTGAGATGACGTCGGCCCCACAATCATACATCTCCCCAGCCCTTGCCCCATGCTGCTTCAAAGAGATCGATCGAGGGCTCGACCCCCAGGTACCCCTCATAGAGGGTGACAAAGCCCGAGAGCTGCACGATGGCACCGGCGCAAAGATGATGGGGCTCGAGCCCGAAGAACTCCAAAAAGTCACGGAAGAAGGTGATCGCGGGAAGGCCGAACCCGCGCTTGAAATGTGCGAAGAAGACCACACGCTCCGTGCCCTCAGGACGCGGCTCCCGCTCGCCCTGCGGCAGTCGCGCGACAACCTCCATCTCCCCCGGCAAGCGCCTGGTGGTGCGGAGATAGGCGATATCGTCCAGAGTGACGTCGAGCCCATCCACGAACCCGACAGTAGCGCCATCAATGAACATGAAGAAGAAAGAAGGAAGAAAAATGACGATGGAGCTCTGCTCAAAACGGCTGGCGTCGCAACATGCGGCGGGCGCAAGAAGCAGTGAGAGGATGAAGAGGCAGGGGAGCGCGAGTGTGGATGATTTTCGCCGCCCCCCTCACCCCAATTTATAAGCCACGATTCGAAACATGGTGAAGTGGGATAGTTTGCACTCTCCCTTCCCACTTCCCCGCAATAAGTGTGCACGTGCGCACGCGATAACTGCCTGGAGAAGGGCAACCGACTTGCGGACGTCGCAATAAATCTATGCGCGTGGGCCAAGGGCGTGCGGCGGCGGCCCCGGCGCGTCACCCTATCCCATCACGCGTGTGGCCTGTCAGGCCCCTCTGGCTTCCAGGCGCCACGTGGTGCCCGCGCGAAGCCCAAGGGATTGCCTCAAGATTCAACGGACCCTCCGGTTTCCCGCTGCTGCCGGGATGCTGTGATCCGGTTTTTTGAAACCGGCACACAGTGGATGTTGTCGGACCCGGCGGTCAAAAAATTTGCCTCCTCAAGGGGGGGGGACTACGAAGGCCCTCCCATCCGAAGACGGCGGACCTTCACAGCTTCGAGGACTACTATCGGGGGGGGGTGAACCCCGGGCAGGCAACAGAACCCGTATCCTTTTCAAAAACAATGGGGCCAGCATCACCCCTCAAGCCGACTCGCGCTTGGCCGGGTCGCTCAACCCGGCCAAGCCCCTCGGCCCGGCCAAACTCTCCAACACAGTTGTACTCCTCAACTCGGCCCCAACAGCCAGCTCAAGGCGACCGAACTCGGCACACCAAGACTTCCCCAACAAGCCAGCTCCACCCTTGGCGTGTTCCTCAACCCAGCCACGGGTTAGCTCCTATCCCATCCAGGCCGTACGATGGGACGAGTGTCCATCTACCGATGACCAAGGCAACAGTGCCCCGCCCATGCCTCCAGTCAGTCGGGGCGTGGCAAAAGTGCCCCTCACCTACCCGCTGACCAGGGCCGGGGTGGCAACAGTGCACCCGTCCTCACTCCCAACGCCAGCAAGCAGTGACCTGATGGAGCGCCACTGTACCCGACTCGACCCCGCCACTCTCTGACGGTCGACAAGACGACGAACAGTGCCCCTAGCCACGCAGGGCCCATGCCTAGAGAACCCTGCGAGCCCTGACACCTTGCGGGTCCCACCTTCGGGTTCCCAGACGCTGACAACCCGGCCCTACATCCTTGTAACATTCCCATTGTATCCCTGGGGGGTTGACCTATAAAATCCCCCAGGAGCCCTCATGCATATGGGCACACACACAACGAAGCAACTAAGCTAGCATACGATAGAGAGATCCACAACTAGCAACACCCCACCCATACACCAGGGGAAGGGGCGGCCCGAGCCTTGGCCTTCCTTCCTTCTTCCTCAATACAGCTCTAGGAGCAACTTTGTACTGTTGCATATCGATCACACTCTGAAGGACTAGGGGTGTTATCTCTCCAGAGAGCCCTGAACCTGGGTATGTCTTGCGTCCCGCACTCGCTCATGCCGACCTCGCCTCTAGAGCCCACCAGTGCCCTCGAGCCTCCTCCTCTCTTTAGCCATCCCTTGGCATCTGTCGTGCACCCACCACGACACCCCCTAGTCGATAACTAGCACTTTCAATTGGTATCAGAGCAAGCTACTCCCTTATTTTGTGTGATTTGGTTTAACCACCTGGAGTTTTAGCTATGTCGACTATAGGGACAATCAAAATCTCCGCTGCGTGCCCCGTCTTTGATGGCACTGACTACCCCTACTGGAAGAACAAGATGCGCATGCATCTTGAAGCCATTGATGTTGATCTCTGGTATGTCGTCAAGACTGGCGTTCCCAAAGTCGGCGAAGGCGTCACCGCTGCTGATGTCAAGAGATTTGCTCAACTTGACTCAACCGCCAAGTACATCATTTGTGGTCATCTGACCAAACGGAAGTATGGCCGTGTGAGTGCACTGGAAACTGCAAAGCTGGTCTGGGACTGGCTGTCCAAGGTCAATGAAGGCGTCTCAACTCAGAGAGACTCAAGAATTGCTGTTCTTCGCAATCTCTTCAACTGCTTCAAGAGTAATGAAAATGAAAATGTCCAGCTCACATTCGATTGCTTGACTAATATCACCAATGAGTTGCGTGCTCTTGGCGCCACTGAGATTACCAAGCATGAGATTTTGAAGAAGCTTCTGAGATCACTTGACAGCTCGTTTGACACCTTAGCCCTGATGATTCAAGAATGTCCTAACTTCAAAGATCTCGATCTGTCTGACATACTTGAGAGGCTCAACACACATGGGTTCCAGCTATCTGAGAAGCATGATATCTATGGACCCAACTATGGTCGAACCCGTGCTTTGAAGGCTAAAGTTGTTTCCTCATCTGAAGAAGAATCTGACTGTAGCTCTGGTGATCCTGAAGAGCTTGGGAAAGAGCTTGCAATGCTCGTGAGGAAGTTTTAGAAGTTCTCCAAGAAGAATCAGTTTAGCAAGTCCTCAAGATCTAGCTCAAAGAACGACGAGGCTTCATCATGTGACTACAAGAAGAGGACTTGACACAAATGCAAGAAGACATGCCATTACATCTCCTAGTGTCCTCAGTGGGATAAGGAATCAAAGAAGAAGAAGACGAAGAAGAAGAAGAAGAAGAAGAGCAAGGAATATGATTCTGATGACAAGAAGAAGAAGAAATCTTCCAAGTCTTTGTCAAAGTCTTCATCTCACAAGAACACCTCATGAAGCAAGGCTCGTGCATTTATTGGCAAGGAAATGGATTCAGAGGAGGAGTCTACCTCTGAGGAGGTGGATGCGGAGTCTCAGGAGGAGTCTGACTCAGGCATGGCAGGCCTGGCTCTGGCATCAGTGTTCGTCGCCAAGTCAACCTTCAACACTGAAGACAATGGTCACAACCTTGAAGCCAAAGATGATGATGATGATGACTCTGCTCCAACCTACTGCTTCATGGCACGTGGTGCCAAGGTAACTTCACGCGATGCCTATTTCCAAACCTCTAATGAAGATGACTCTGAATGTGAATCCAAACCTAGCTATAAGACACTTGCTAAAATTGCAACTGAGCAACAAACTGCTATGGAACATATTCAAAAGTTGCTAGACAAAAGCGATGACTTGTTGGACGCAGAATGAATTGAACTCAGTCCTTAATCGAAGACATTAAAAGTCTTCGCATTAAGTAGAAAGATCTTGAAAGTCATCATGAAACTCTCTCAGTCTCTCATGAAAAGCTTTCCTACGATTATCTTCAAAGGAAGCAGGATCTATAGAAACTAAGAGCATCTCATGAAGATCTTCAAAAAGAGAAAGATTCACTACTCGCCCAACAGATTAGTACCGCTCAAGTAGAATTTGTTCCACCATGCTTAAAGTGTCTTAAGTGTGATAATGTTGTCTTTGTTGCTGAATGTTCTACTGCATCTGATGTTGCAATATCTTCAATTGCTGATGTGGTAACTAACCCCTCTACTGAGGATGCCACTACTATTGCTGATTAGAATGCTAGGTCGAAGACATTGCTTGATACTGTCATGTACAAAAGCCTCAAAGGGCATCAAACCCTGTGCAATGTCCTGAAGAAATAGATTCTGAACCAAAACCCTAGGAAAGAGGGTGTTGGGTTCGAGAGGAAAATGAACGTTGATGGTTCATATTGGACGCCTGAGCAGTACCCAAAAACCACTTGGGTTGCTGCTAAGGATCCTTCAGTTGACCCATCCACTTTATCTGGCTTCACCTATGCTAACCCAATTGTCATTGATGAAACCTTTGATGCAAATTATAAACTGTTTGAGAATCAAAATGGTGAAGTGTTTGCCAGGTATATTGGTACTAACTGCAGGAATGGGTCACCCCAGAAGAAGATCTGGGTGCCCAAAAGTTGTCTTGAGAAGCTTCCCGTGAATGTCATCATGACACCACCCGGGAAGAAGACAACCCCCCAACCAAAGGCGTCATATGGTCCAAAGGCTTCATACAGACAGAGGACCACTCATGGTCACCCTAACGCCAATGTTTTGTAGGAGAACCGTTATGAGACTCATGAATATGAGCATGTTTCCTCTAACCGCTATGTTCACAAAACTAAGAACTTTTTTGCATATTCTTATGAGTACTATTCTCCTCTTGTGAAGCTATTTGCTAGGGCTCCCAAGCCAAAGTTCTCAGATGCTGCACTTAGACTCATTGCTTCTAAGCCACCCCTGAAGATGTGGGTGGTTAAGAAGAATTAACTTCTCTTGCAGGGAAAGGTCTCCAGCCGGAAAGCAAAATCTTCTGATGACAATGCTGGAGACCTAAAACATCTTGTGGGATGCAAGATAAAATGCTCCAATGGTCTTATCATGTATTTCGTCAAAGGGTTCCTTGACGAGCATCCTATCATGCCTAACCAGAATCTAAACTTCGATAATATTCTTGTTCACTACATGTTTTTGCTTCACAATACTCTTGGTGAAGCCTATCCCGGTAACTGCACTATAGGGTACAACTCCGAAAGCCGCTAAATGGATCATGGATAGCGGCTGCACCAACCACATGACTGGTGATCGAAGTATTCTTATGGATTCAACCCCAGGTCCATCTACTAAGAGCCACATCACATTCGCTGACACTGGTAAAAGTAAGGTATTGGGTCTTGGTAGAGTTGCTATCTCAAAGGATTAGCACATAGATAAAGTGATGCTTGTTGAATCCCTTGGATACAACTTAATGTCTGGGTCAATGCTCTGTGATTTGAACATGATTGTGATATTTGTAAAATATCGCTGTCTTGTGCTAATGGAATCTGACAAATCTCTAGTCTTCGAAGGCTATCAAAGAGGTGATCTGTATATGGTAGATTTCTCAGCAGGACCACAACTTGCCGTATGTCTTCTAGCAAAGGCTTCAGAATGCTGGCTATGGCATCGACGGCTAGGACATGTGAGCTTGAGGAACCTGTACACTCTCGTGAAGAAGAAGCACATCATTGGCATCGAGGGCGTCAAGTTCAAGAAGGATCATCTATGTGGTGCCTGTGAAGCTGTAAAGATGACTAGAACCAAGCATCCCTTGAAGACAATCATGACTACCTCACGCCCCTTCGAGCTACTTCACATGGACCTATTTGGCCCTACTCACTACTCTACTCTTACTACTACTACACATCTCTATGGCTTCGTTATTGTTGATGATTACTCAAGATACACCTGGGTGCACATAATTCTCTATAAGACTGAAGTGCAGGATGTCTTCAGACGCTTCGCAAATCGGGCCATGACGAATTATGGCATCAAGATCAAGCACATCCTGAGTGACAATGGCACCAAGTTCAAGAACACTGGCCTTGACATTTATCTTGATACCTTGGGCATCACACATGAGTTCACTGCTCCTTACACACCTCAGTAGAATGGCATCATGGAGCACAAGAGCAGGACACTCATTGAGATGGAGCGAACGATGCTCGATGAGCACAAGACTCCAAGAAAATTCTGGCCTGAAGCCATTGATAGTGCATGCCACATCATCAACAGAGTATATCTTCACAAGTTCTTCAAGAAGACATCTTATGAACTTCTGACTGGTAAGAAGCCAAACGTCAGTTACTTCAAGGTCTTTGGTGCTAGGTGCTGGATCAAGGATCCACATCACACATCTAAATTCGCACCAAAAGCACGCGAAGTTTCATTCTTGGTTACGGAAAGGACTCGCACACCTATAGAGTCTTCAACCTCTTTCACTATAAAGTGGTTGAAACTGTAGATATGTGGTCCGATGAGACTAACGGCTCGCAAGGAGAGCACCTGCCAAATGGGCTAGATGAAGCTACACCAGGTGAAGCTATCAAGCTGATGGGTACTGGAGAAATCATACCCTCGAGGAACAGGCTGAGGATGAGATCATCATTTCTGCACCTAATCAACCTGAAGACAATGCTCAGTCCGAAGCCAATGCTGAAGATGAAAACAATAGTTAGTTAGATCAAAATCTTCGTTCAGCTCATCCTCGAGTAGAAAATGAAGTCCAGATTGAGAAGATCATTGATAGCTTCAACGCTCCTGGCCCTCTCACTCGATCAAGAGCTACACATCTAGCAAACTTCTATGGTCACTTTGCTTTTGTCTCTATATGTGAACCCAAGAAGGTTGAAGAAGCCTTCATGGAACCTGTATGGATTCAAGCTATGCAAGAAGAGCTTCAACAGTTTGAGCTGAATAATGTCGGGGAGCTTGTCAAACGTCCCGATTCTTGCAAGCACAATGTCATTTGCACAAAATGGATCTATCGCAACAAGCAAGATGAACGTGGACAAGTTGTCAGAAACGAAGCTCGCCTCGTTGCTCAAGGGTACACACAAGTGGAAGGAATCGACTTCGATGAAACCTTTACTCCTGTGGCTAGGCTTGAAGCCATTTGCATACTGCTGGCCTATGCTAACCATCACAATATTCTTCTATACCAAATAAATGTGAAGAGTGCCTTTCTCAATGGCAAACTCAAAGAAGTGTATGTTACTCAACCGCCTAGTTTTGAAGATCCTAAGAACCCTGATATGGTGTACATGCTCAACAAGGCACTGTATGGCCTCAAACAAGCACCTCGCGCTTGGTATGACGCACTCAAGGAATTCCTGAAGAGAAAAGGCTTCAAACCTGGTTCACTAGATCCCACTCTCTTCACGAAGAAATATGATGGTGAACTATTTGTGTGTCAAATATATGTGGATGACATTACCTCCGGTTGCACGGATAAGATATAAAGTGATGAGTTTGGATACATTATGCAAGAGCAATATGAGATGTCCATGATGGGGGAGCTGAAATTCTTCCTTGGTCTTCAAATCCATCAACAATGCAATGACATATTCATATTGCAAGAAAAGTACCTCAAAGATTGCCTGAAAAAGTTTGGAATGCAAGACTGCAAAGGGTGCACGACGCCAATGCCAACCAAAAGTCATCTCGGCCCTGACGACAATGGTAAAGAGTTCAATAAAAAGGTATACCACTCCATGATTGGTTCTTTTCTTTATTTATGTGCATCTAGGCCTGATATTATGCTTAGCGTTTGCATGTGTGCCCGATTCCAAGCGGCACCAAAGGAGTCGCATCACCTTGCGGTGAAGCGAATACTTCGATATTTGGCTAACACCCCAACACTAGGATTATGGTATCCAAAGGGCTCAATGTTTGATCTAGTTGGATATTTTGATGCTGATTATGCTGGTGACAAGGTTGATTGGAAGTCCACCTCAGGAACATGTCAATTTCTTGGATGATCTCTTGTCTGTTGGTCTTCAAAGAAGCTGAACTGCGTATCACTCTCCACTGCTGAATCTGAATACATTGCTGCTAGATCTTGTTGTGCTCAGCTTCTATGGATGAAGCAAACTCTCAAGGACTACGGCATCAACACGAAGAATGTGCCACTCTTTTGCAACAATGAAAGTGCCATCAAGCTTTCCAAGAATCCAGTTCAACACTTGAAGACAAAGCACATCGAGATTCGTCATCACTTTCTGATAACCCACAAGTGTAGGGGATCGCAAGAGCTTTCGAGGGTAGAGTATTCAACTCAAATTTATTGATTTGACACAAGGGGAGCCAAAGAATATTCTTAAGTATTAGCAGTTGAGTTGTCAATTCAACCACACCTGGAAAACTTAATATCTGTAGCAAAGTATTTAGTAGCAAAGTAGTATGGAAGTAACGGTAACAGTGGCAGAAGTAAAGATAACAGTTTTGTAGTGATTGTAACAGTAGCAACGGAAAAGTAAATAAGCGAAACACAATATGTGAAAAGCTCGTAGGCATTGGATCAGTGATGGATAATTATGTCAGATGTGATTCCTCATGTAATAGCTATAACATAGGGTGACATAGAACTAGCTCAAGTTCATCAATGTAATGTAGGCATGTATTCTGAATATAATCATACGTGCTTATGCAAAAGAACTTGCATGACATCTTTTGTCCTACCCACCTGTGGCAGCGGGGTCCTAGTGGAAACTAAGGGATATTAACGCCTCCTTTTAATAGAGAACTGGAACAAAGCATTAGCACATAGTGAATACATGAACTCCTCAAACGACGGTCATCACCGAGAAGTATCCCGATTATTATCACTTCGGGGTTGTCGGATCATAACACATAATAGGTGACTATAGACTTGCAAGATAGGATCAAGAACTCACATATATTCATGAAAACATAATAGGTTAAGATATGAAATCATGGCACTCGGGCCCTAGTGACAAGCATTAAGCATAGCAAAGTCATAGCAACATCAATCTCAGAACATAGTGGATACTAGGGATCAAACCCTAACAAAACTAACTTGATTACATGGTAAATCTCATCCAACCCATCACCGTCCAGCAAGCCTACGATGGAATTACTCATGCACGGCGGTGAGCATCATGAAATTGGTGATGGAGGATGGTTGATGATGACGATAGCGATGAATCCCCCTCTCCGGAGCCCTAAACGGACTCCAGATCAGCCCTCCCAAGAGAGATTAGGGCTTGGCGGTGGCTCCATATCGTAAAACGCGATGAAACTTTCTCTCTAATTTTTTCTCTCCGCGAAACAGAATATATGTAGTTGGAGTTAAGGTCGGTGGAGCATCAGGGGGCCCACGAGACGGGGGGGGGGGGGGGGGGGGGCGTGCCCAGGGGGATGGCGCGCCCCCCACCCTCGTGGACAGGGTGTGGGCCCCCTGGACTTGATTCTTTCGCCAGTATTTTTTATATTTTCCAAAAGTTATCTCCATGGAATTTCAGGTCATTCTGAGAACTTTTTTTTCTGCACAATAAACAACACCATGGCAGTTGTGCTGAAAACAACGTCAGTCCGGGTTAGTTTCATTCAAATCATGCAAGTTGGAGTCCAAAACAAGGGCAAAAGTGTTTGGAAAAGTAGATACGTTGGAGACGTATCAACTCCCCCAAGCTTAAACCTTTGCTTGTCCTCAAGCAATTCAGTTGATAAACTGAAAGTGATAAAGGAAACTTTTACAAACTCTATTTGCTCTTGCTGTTGTAAATATGTAAAGCCAACATTCAAGTTTTCAGCAAAGATTATGAACTAACCATATTCACAATAACACTTAGGTCTCATATTTACTCATATCAATGGCATAATCAGCTAGTGAGCAATAATAATAAAACTCGGATGATAATACTTTCTCAAAACAATCATAATATGATATAACAAGATGGTATCTTGCTAGCCCTTTATGAGACCGCAAAACATAAATGTAGAGCACCTTTAAAGATCAAGGACTGACTAAACATTGTAATTCATGGTGAAAGAGATCCAGTCAAGTCATACCCAATATAAACTAATAGTAATGAATGCAAATGACAGTGTGCTCTCCAGCGGGTGTTTTTTAATAAGAGGGATGATGACTCAACATAAAAGTAAATAGATAGGCCCTTCGCAGAGGGAAGCAGGGATTGTAGAGGTGCCAGAGCTTGATTTTAAAATAGAGATGAATAACATTTTGAGCGGCATACTTTCACTGTCAACGCAACAACTATGAGATGGCGATATCTTCCATACTATATGCATTATAGGCGGTTCCCAAACAGAATAGTAAAAGTTTATACTCCCCCACCACCAACAAGCATCAATCCATGGCTTGCTCGAAACAACGAGTGCCTCCAACTAGCAACAGCCCTGGGGGAGTTTTGTTTAATTATTTTGATTTGCTTTGATCTTTTTGATCATGGGACTGGGCATCCCGGTGACCGCCATTTTCTCGTGAATGAGGAGCGGAGTCCACTCCTCTTGAGAATAACCCACCTAGCATGGAAGATACAGACAACCTTAGTTGAAACATGAGCTGCTCGAGCATACAAAATAGAATTTCATTTGAAGGTTTGGAGTTTGGCACATACAAATTTACTTGGAACGGCAGGTAGATACCACATATAGGAAGGTATGGTGGACTCATATGGAACAACTTTGGGGTTTATGGAGTTTGTATGCACAAGCAGTATTCCCGCTTAGTACAGGTGAAGGCTAACAAAAGACTGGGAAGCGACCAACTAAGAGAGCAACAACAGTCATGAACATGCATTAAAATTAATTTACATCGAGTACAAGCATGAGTAGGATATAATCCACCATGAACATAAATATCGTGAAGGCTATGTTGATTTGTTTCAACTACATGCGTGAACATGTGCCAAGTCGAGTCACTTAATTCATTCAAAGGAGGATACCATCCCATCATACCACATCACAATCATTTTAATAGCATGTTGGCACGCAAGGTAAACCATTATAACTCATAGCTAATTAAGCATGGCACAAGAAACTATAATCTCTAAATGTCATTGCAAATATGTTTACTTCATAATAGGCTGAATCGGGAACGATGAACTCATCATATTTACACAAAAAAGAGATCGAGTTCATACCAGCTTCTCTTATCTCAATCAGTCCATCATATATCGTCATTATTGCCTTTCACTTGCACGACCGAACGGTGTGTATAATAATAATAGTGCACGCGCATTGGACTAAGCTAGAATCTGCAAGCATTCAACTCAAGAGAGAAGACAAAGTAATATGGGCTCCATGTTAAATAAACAATCATGCATACGAGAGCCACTAAAGCATTTTCTATATGGTCTTCTACTCTCGACTCTCAAAGGAAAGAAAATAAAATAAAACTATTTACACGGGAAAGCTCCCAACAAGTAAGAAAAAGAACAAGAAATCTTTCTGGGTTTTCATTTTAATTACTACTACAAGCATGGAAATTAAACTAACTATTTTTTTTTGGTTTTTTCTTAAGGTTTATCAAACACACAAGAATAAAGCTAGAAAAATAAATTAAACTAGCATGGATAATACAATGAAAGAGTATGAGCACGGACAACTAGAATAGTGTGTGAACATGAATGTAAACTCGGTGAGAAATACGTACCCCCCCAAGCTTAGGCTTTTGGCCTAAGTTGGTCTAATGCCCAGGACGCAGCTACTCTTCCCGGTGTACTGAGGGGTGTAATCAGGATACCACTGACTAGCGATCTCCTCCGGATCCCACTAATAAGATGATGGAAGATAAGGGTCTAGTGGAGGTTCCGGCTCAGGCTCTGGAGCAGATGCCTGTCCTCGATGAGCGTACACCGCTTCCGGCAAGACACGATAATTAACTGCAGTCAAATCAAACAACAGAGGCGCAGGCAGAATAATAATCTCATTGTGTTTCTTATTAAATCTCAAGTTATACATGAGCATCTTATCATCATTATGAACAATAAACTCATGTGCTACCATGCTCTTGTAATCTAAAAGGTAAGGAGGCAATATTGTCTCCTCTTTCTCATGGTGCCTAATAGGTATCTCAAAATGTTTAGCAAGACGTGCAACATAGATACCTCCAAAGATGGGGCCTTTCGTACGGTTCAGGCTTAGCCATTTAGCAATAACGGCACCCATACTAAAACTATTATCACCGAACAAGGCATGCAATAGAATAATACTATCAGGAACACTGAAGTTTCCACTATTTCCACGACCAATTAAGCATCGACTAGCAAATAAGGCAAAGTAGCGTAAAACAGGAAAGTGTATGCTTGAGATTCTTGCATCGGAACCCTTCTTGGGATCCCCTACAGTAATGGTGTTAACAAATACATCCACATCTTTACGATGTGGTTCAACTAATCTGCCCTCAAAGGGTATTCTACATACCGTGCAAAAATTACATAAAGACATTTCCTTGAATTCATCATATAGATGAAATGATACTGATGGAGGTGACTTCTTAGGATAATAATAAAAGTTTTGCACAAAAGTATTGGTGAGTAAGAGATACTGATCGATACGGACGTGGAGGAAGTCGGTGAGGCCTGCATTTTCAATCAAAGAATAAAAGTCTTCATAAATATCGGCTTCTCTCAAGAAATTATCACAAGGCCATTCACACGGCTTACTTCCGCTACGCGAGGAAGATTATACTTGGCCTTTTCCTTCTCTTCAACTTGTTTTTCCTGGGAGCCTTGGCTAGAAGAGCCCCTCAAAAATCTCCTTATCATTTTCTGAAAATTTCTGAAAATTTTAGTAACTTCAAAATAAAAGTGAATAAAACTAAACAAGATTGGTAGCAACTACTCCTACAAGTGCCTAGAGCCTATATCATGCATTGGAATTACTTGGGACCTCATAAATTTAACATGCAAACTCAAGAACAGGGTCACCTATAAAGCAAAAATTTGCAATGAATAAAGCACTAGAACAAAAACTAATTGGATCAATGGAGGAGTCACATACCAAGCAACAATCTCCCAAAGCAGTTTTGTGAATGGAGCTTTGAGCAAGGAGATCGAAAATTGCAGCAAAATGAGCTAGAACTTGTGCTTGAGCTAGATGGGGATTTTTTTGGGAAGAAGATGGAGTGTGTGGGTGCAGGAATAAGTGGAGGGGGGCCACCATGGGCCCACGAGATAGGGGGGCGTGCCCAGGGGGTGTGGGCGCGCCCTCCACCCTCGTGGCCATGTGCTTTCCTCCCTGCAGTGTTTTCAGTGCCTAAAATCCTCAAATAATCCATAAAAAATCATACTAAATTTGCAGGGCATTTGGAGCACTTTTATTTTTGGGATATTTTTTATTGCACGGATAATTCAGAAAACAGACAGATAATACTATTTTTGCTTTATTTACTCTAAATAACAGAAAGTAAAAAGAGGGTACATAAGGTTGTGCCTTCTAATTTCATCCATCCCGTGATCATCAAAATGAATCCACTAACAAGGTTGATCAAGTCTTGTTAACAACTCATTCCAAATAACACGGAACCGGAGAAATTTCGAATAACACTAGGTTACCTCAATAGGGATATGAACATCCCCAACAATAAGAATATCATATTTTTTCTTGACAGTAGGATGAGGAAATTCAAAACCTCCAATAATGATAGTTGGGACTTTTCCAATAGAATTGATGCTATGAACTTGAGATTGTTTCCTCGGAAAGTGTACCGTATGCTCATTACGATTAACATGAAAAGTGACATTGCCTTTGTTGCAATCAATAACAGCCCCTGTAGTATTCAAAAAGGGTCTACCAAGGATAATCAACATACTATCATCCTCGGGAATATCAAGAATAACAAAATTCGTTAAGATAGTGACATTTGCAACCACAACAGGCACATCCTCACAAATACCGACAGGTATGGCAGTTGATTTATCAGTCATTTGCAAATATATTTCAGTAGGTGTCAACTTATTCAATTCAAGTCTATGATATAAAGAGAGAGTCATAACACTAACACTGGCTCGAAGATCACATAAAGCGGTTTTAACATAATTTCTTTTAATGGAGCATGGTATAGTTGGTACCCCTGGGTCTCCAAGTTTCTTTGGTATTCCACCCTTGAAAGTGTAATTAGCAAGCATGGTGGAAATTTCATCTTCCGGTATCTTTCTTTTATTTGTAATGATATCCTTCATATACTTAGCATAAGGATTTACTTTAAGCATATCAGTTAAGCGCATACGTAAGAAGATAGGTCTAATCATTTCAGCAAAGCGCTCAAAATCCTCATCATCCTTTGTCTTGGATGGTTTAGGAGGAAAGGGCATGGGTTTTTGAACCCATGGTTCTCTTTCTTTACCGTGCTTCCTAGCAACAAAATCTCTCTTATCATAACGTTGGTTCTTTGATTGTGGGTTATCAAGATCAACATCAGGTTCAATCTCTACATCATTATTTTTGCTAGGTTGAGCATCGACATGAACATTATCACTAACATTATCACTGGGTTCATGTTCATCACCTGATTGTGTTTCAGCATCAGAAATAGAAATATCATTGGGATTCTCAGGTGTGTCTACAATAGGTTCATGTCAGATTTTGGGTTCCGGCAGACCCTCAAGGTTTGAACTCTGGGGTGCATGCGGGGATCACACCTCCTACCTACTCACGTCTCATCGCCTTGCAAGGATCTAAACTACATGAAGAAGAACACAAGGGACACAAGGTTTATACTAGTTCGGGCCACCATTGTGGTATAATACCCTACTCTAGTTTGTGGTGTGGTGGATTGCCTCAGGGGCTGATGATGAACCATACAAAGGAAGAACTGCCTCGCGAGGGGAGGAGTTCTTGTGGAGGTGATGCCTCTTGGGAAGGATTCAATCCGGATCCCCTTTCTTCTATGGTGGCTAGCCCTATTTATAGAGCGAGGCCCTGGTCATCTTCCCAAATATTGAGCGGGAAGGGCGCCAACAATTGGCCATTTTGAAGGGGAACATCTAGTACACTTATCCTGGCTCAAGTCGGTCCTCGCCTGTGAAAGACTCTGATGGTGACGCCGGCTTGGGCTCCACGATGACCTCTGTCCTGCTGTTCTGCTGGTCTTGGTCTTGTTGCACCGAAGTGGTTGCCTTTGCTTGATACTCTTACCTGCGCTTGCCCCCTTTGCACCAAAGAGGAAACAAGGACTCTGCGCAGGCCGGCGCCCGCCTGGCTTCGGTCGTCATGGCTTGCATCATGGGCACCTTGTGAGGTACCCTGCCTTGATCTCTCCACCTCCTCCCGAGCCAGCCTGATGAGGCTGTGCCTGAGGAAGCTTCCCGTCGTCCGCCTCGCGAGGCTTGGCCCCTCGCGAGGGTCTTGAGCATGTGTTGATGAAGATGGGCCGTACTGGGCCACTCCTTGAGCCACGCCGTAGGCCGCAGGCAGGCAAGTCTGGGTACCCCATTCCTAGAACGCCGACAGTAGCCCCCGGGCCCAAGGCGCGCCTGGACTTGGCTTAGCAGAGAAGCGAAGGGGCAAGTGCAAAGCGCCGCGGGCCCCAACAGCCTGCGGCCTTGGGTGCCGTGTGGCGGTTGATTGGACGTGGGCGTCCCTGCTCCCCCATGATGCCTCGATAACTGCACGACTTGACAAGTCCCTGCATGCAAAACGGGTCATGATTACCTGTGATCATGGAGGCCGGCGGTTGGCCTCGCCCGGCTATATGTACGGAACGGCGCGAGCCCTTCTAGTCCATCCCTTCCTGCTACTCCCCTTCTTCTTCCTGGCCGCTCGTCATCCCCATGGCCCTGCCGAAGAGGTTCTCGACTGCAGAGAAAGGAAAGGCTCGCTAGGAAGGGCCTGACTCTCCTCCGGCCAAGCGTGGCCGGGGCCGCCCTGGCAAGCACCCTACAGCCCCCGCTGCGGCTCCCCGTGGCCGTGGAAGCAGTCCTCTGCGTGGTGGTGGGCGCTCGGCTGCGGACGAGAGGTACGCTGGGGCTGCACTACCCCCCAGGCCGCTCTCCCGCTCGGCGGAGGTGCTGCCGGAGTTCGTCGTGTGGTCGGCGGACCCAACCGGCACCTGGGTCCAGCTCCCCCGCTTCTTTGTAGGTGAACTTCCGGCTGGTGCCCCGGGCGGCCTTTGGCTTCAGGCAGACGGTTGCTGCAGCAGGGCCTCCTGGGCTACTCTGGAGGTCTCCACCACCGGGGAGGCGCCCTTGACCCGCGGCTGGCAAATGTTTGCCCGCGCGCGCATCCTGAGCCGACGGTGCACTCTACACTTTAAGTTCGACGGTGATGCCCCCCTCTATGTAAGGGTGTTCGGGGAATACGGCCGCCGCGCCGGATGCTGCCCCGAAGACGATGACCGCGGCCGTGCACCCAGCCCCGGCGTTGGTCGGGATGAAGGTGGTGGGAGGCGCGCGGGCAGCGGCGCCCGAGGCCCGCCAAGCATTGGTGACTCCCTGTCGGACGGCAACTCCTCCAGTGGTGGTCGCGACCACCCCCCTCGCCGCCGCGCTCGCCTGGGAGAGGGCAGCGGGTTGGCCCGACATCGTGCCTCAGTGAAGCAGGAGATGGAATCCAGCTGAGCTCCAGAGGCAGTACGAGCCCTTGCCGAGAGTTGATGCCGGGCAAGTCATTCCCGTTTTGCTTTTCTTTCTTTCCTGCGCAAAAAGAAGGTAGTCTGGTGCCCCACGAGGGCGTGTTGAACTGTTGCTGTTTAATTGGCGCGTTGTTTCTACTGTTTCTGCACTATGTTTTCATTCCGCATGTTTATGCATGGAAATTACTTAGCTTGGGGGGAGAAGCTTGTTGCGGTCCTCGCCTCCCGAGGCTAGGGCCTTGTCGTGCACCTTGTGTCCTGCAGGGGTTAGTCGGTAGGTATAGTCTCCAGCCTTGGTAGCGGGGACGACTAACCCAAGTCCCGTGATCGTGTCGCTATGCCCGTGGGGCACGGACTGGGAGGGGTGCTCCCGCAGCGGCCTCGGATAGGAAAGTTCCAAATCACCGGGGCAGAAAACACTCGCGAGGGTGCCATGTTCCTCCCTCGTGAGACTTTGCGTGAGAGAAAACAAAGCAAACAAGTGAAATGGACGAAGGGTCGCGAGCTCGAAAGGGTAACAACTTCAGTAAAACTTCAAATAGAAACAAACAAGCCAACTGCGGAAAGCAAATGAAAGAAGCCGCATCCGGCACATAATCTAGTCTTCGACGTCTTCTCACCAGCGCGGAGCTAAGTGCTGCCACTGGGCGTGGGCGGGAGCACCCGAGGCCCGAGGGCGGTACTCCGGAGACTCTGGGGCATGCACAGCCCCACTCATTATTACATGAGAGTGTCACGGGCGGCGAGCTTCACAGGCGTTTGCCTTCTTCACAGGCACCGGGCCTTTTCCCAAATGCAGCAACTTCACAGGCATTCGCCTTCTTCACAGGCACCGGGCCTTTTCCAAAACGCGGCAACTTCATAGGCATTCGCCTTCTTCACAGGCACCGGGCCTTTTCCAAAACGCGGCAACTTCACAGGCATTTGCCTTCTTCACAGGCACCGGGCCTTTTCCAAAACACGGCAACTTCACAGGCATTCGCCTTCTTCACAGGCACCGGGCCTTTTCCAAAACGTGGCAACTTCATAGGCATTCGCCTTCTTCACAGGCACCGGGCCTTTTTCAGGGGTAAAATCTTCGGATTTGTTGAATGTTCCACGCGTTCTGGACAGGCACCCCCTCCTGGGTCTCCAAGCGCGCGGAGCCGGGCCTGGAAACATGAACAACCTTGAATGGGCCCTCCCACATGGGAGACAGCTTATGCAGCCCCTCCCTGGAGAGAACCCGTCTGAGCACGAGGTCCCCTACCTCAAGAGTCCTGGGATGGATGTTGCGGCAGTGGTATCACCGTAGTGCTTGTTGGTACCTTGCTGCTTGTAGCGCGGCTTCTCGGCGACGCTCCTCCCCCAGCACGAGATCCGTCCCCCGCATGGCGTCCTGCTGCGCCTCGTCGAACGCCAGGACCCGTGTGGAACGACGCCTGACCTCGTTAGGGATAGCGGCTTCAGCTCCATAAACCAGAAAGAACGGGGTCTCGCTAGTGGGCTTGGTTGCGGTCATGCGGATGGACCACAACACGGATTGGAGCTCGTCGTACCAGCCCATGTCGCAGGCTTCTAGCTTCTTCTTGAAGGTTCTAGTTTCGAGGCCCCTCAGGACCTCCGCGTTGGCTCGCTCAGCCTGGCCGTTGCTCCGGGGGTTCGCCACCGAGGCGTAGCATATCTGCGTTCCGAGGTTAACACAGTATGTTTTGAAGAGATTGTTGGTGAACTGCGAACCGTTGTCGGTGATAATGCGGTTAGGCACCCCAAATCGGCTCACGAGGCCCTTGATGAACTTGACTGCTGATCCCGCGGGTATGGTGCGGACGGCTTCTACCTTGGCCCACTTGGTGAACTTGTCCACGGCGACATAGAGGTAGCGGTAGCCCCCTAGCGCCCGAGGGAATGGGCCCAGAATGTCTAGCCCCCAAATTGCGAATGGCCATGAGAGGGGTATGGTCTGCAGTCCCCCCGCTGGCTGGTGGATCTGCTTGGCGTCGAACTGGCAGGCCTCGCAAGCCTTCACTAGCTCAACGGCGTCGTTGAGCGATGTGGGCCAGTAGAACCCGATGTGAAATGCCTTGCCAACGAGGCTGCGCGAGGTTGAGTGGTGCCCACAGTCTCCGCCGTGTATGTCTGCCAGCAAGTCCTTCCCTTGCTCTCTGGGAATGCAACACAGGGACACGTCGTTCGGCTGCCTTCGGTAGAGCTCCCCATCCTTGACGTTGTAGGCCGTGGCCTGCCGTGCCACACGCTCCGCGTCCTCCTCCTTCTCCGGCAGAGTCCCTTTCATCAAGTAGACCTTGAATTCTGCCATCTAGCATTCTTCCTAAGGCTCCAATGCCAGAAGCAGGCGTGCCCCTGAGGCCGGGGCGCAGGCCGGGGCTCCCGAGGCAGGTGGCTGAGGGAGTTCCTCCCTAGGCTGCGTCGTGCTTGATAACGTCGGTGTCATAGAGGGTTTGAAGAGCTGCTCCTCGAACACGCCCGGCTCCTAAGGTAGCCACTTGGATGCTCTCTTGGCGATGTCGTCAGCCCCCTGATTGGTACCGCGAGGCACATGCTGCAACTCCAGCCCCCAAAATTGTTTCTCCATCTTGCGAACCTTAGCGAGGTACGCTTCCATATGCTCATCCTTTGGCTCGTACACTTTGTTGGAGAAGTTGATGAGGAGTTGCGAGTCACCTTTGATGGTGATTCGCTTTACTCCCAAGGCGATGGCTGCCCTCAAGCCCGCTATCAGGCCCTCATATTCTGCTATGTTGTTTGAGACTTTCTCCCCATGCTGGAAACAGAGCTGCATGGCGTAGTAAATCTTGTCTTGAGTGGGGGATATGAGCACTGCACCAGCCCCTGCGCCCTGCCGCGCGAATGCTCCGTCGAAGTACATCACCCAACCATCTAGCGCTTCACTCCCTGGGGAGAGTGACCGGTCATCGCCTAGTTTGAGCCCTAGCGCCTTTGTCCATTCCGCCACGAGATCCGCGAGCGCAGCCCCCTTAATGACCCTGGTAGTGCTGAATTCTAGCTGGAATGCTTGCAGATCGATGTTCCATTCGGCAACCCTCCCCGCTGAATTGGGGCTCCTGAGCACCCTTTCCAGGGGATAGGCTGAGACGACCTTGATGGGATGCCCCTGAAAGTAGTGCTGCAGCTTGCGCGAGGCTACCAACAGTGCAAGGAGTAGCTTCTGAGGCATTGGGTACGGTGCCCTTGTGTCCCGCAGCACCGTACTAACGAAGTACACTGGATGCTCGACGAGATTGAGGGTGCCGGCTGCCCGCATCCTCTGGAGGCCGGGGCGCCTCCTGGGGCGGCGCGGCTCTTAGGCCTTGGTCGCCTGAAGGAGCCTCCTCTGCTCCTGGTGCGCTCTCTTGGTGGGGCTGATCTTTCTCTGCTGCGGTCGTGGCCTCTGCTAGGCCTTTCGAGCCCTGCTCTGCATCGGACGGGGGTGCGACGACGGTCGAGGCCTGATGCTCCTTTCGGACTGCTACCAGGGCTGCGCTGGTGGAATAAGGGGTGGCTGCAAGGTAGAGCACCAGGGGCTTCCGAGGGCGAGGGGCCACCATCACCGGGGGGCTGGTTAGGTACCTCTTGAGGTCTTGGAATGCTTTGTCGGCCTCTTCAGTCCATTCGAAGGGGCCTTTCCTCTTCATCATCTTGAAGAAAGGCAGCGCCCACTCTCCCAGCTTGGACATGAAACGGCCTAATGCGGTTACGCGCTCGGTGAGCTTTTGCATTTCCCTGAGGGTCTTTGGTGGACTCATGTCCTCGACTGCCTTGACGTTCTCCGGGTTAGCCTCAATGCCTGTGTGTGATACAAGGAAGCCTAGGAGCTTGCCCGAGGGGACTCCAAATACACACTTCTCTGGGTTGAGCCGCAGGTCCACTTTGCTGAGGCTCGTGAAGGTTTCCTCCAGGTCCTGTATCAGGGTCTTCGCCTCCCGAGACTTCACCACATTATCATCCATGTAAGCTTCACCGTTCCTCCCAAGTTGTCGCCCTAGAGCGATGTGCATCAACCGCTGGAAGGTTGCGCCTACATTGCGCAACCCGAACGGCATGCAGGTGTAGCAGTATACTACACATAGGGTTAGGAAGGCCGTCTTCTCCACGTCCTCCACCGCCATTTTGATCTGATGATAGCCCGAGAAGGCATCCAGGAAGCACAGTAGGTCACACTCGGTGGTGGAGTCAACGATCTGGTCGATGCGGGGAAGTGGGAATGGATCCTGCGGGCAGGCTTTGTTGAGGTTGGTGAAGTCAACACACATGTGTTCCTTTCCCCCCTTCTTTGGCACGACGACAGGGTTGGCCAGCAAATTTGGGTAGCGAACCTCGCGGATGACCCCTGCTGCTTCTAACTTGCGGGTTTCTTGGACGATGAAGGCCTGCTTCTCCGTGGACTACCACCGTGCCTTCTGCTTCACAGGGCGCACGTTGGGACACACGTTGAGATGGTGCTAAATTAATCCCTCGGGACTCCCGCTAGCTGACTAGGTTCCCACACAAACACCTTCTTGTTCGCGCGCAGGAAACTAACCAGGGCCTTCTCTTGCTCAGGCTCGAGGTTGGTGCCAATCGTGAAGGTAGCCCCGGTGGGCTCACACTCGTTGACCGGTACCTTCTTGGTCTCCGCCTTGTCTTGGCTGAACAGCTGCTTCTTCTTGGCCGGCGCAGCCCTTTTGTGCTCGGGGACGACTGAGCCGGCGGGCTGCGCCACCGCCGTAGTATTGAAGGCAAGCTTGAGCGCTTGCAATGCATCTCCGGTGTCTCCGGACACGATGAGGACGCTGCTACTCCCAGGCATCTTCATGAGGTTGTATGCTGGGTGGGTTGCGGCCATGAATCGGGCTAGTGCTGGGTAGCCGAGGATGGCGTTGTATGGGAGGCCGATGGGGGCGCTGTCGAAGTCGATTAGCTCCGTGCGGAAGTTGTCGTAGGTCCTGAAGCTCACCGGGAGGCGGATCTGTCCCAGGGAGCCGGTGGAACCGCCTCTGACGCCCAAGAAGGGCCTGCTAGGCTGAAGCCGTTCCGGCGGTACGCGGAGGAGGCTGAAGGCTTCCACCGAGAGCATGCTGAGGCCAGCACCACCGTTGATGAGGGTCCTGGTGACGGCCACCTGGCAGATGGTGGGGGTGCACAGCATTGGGAGTGCGCCCGAGCAGGCTGAGTTGGAGGGGTGATCATCCGAGCTGAAGGCCAGATCGGCTTTAGGCGCCGCCCAACCCAGAGGAGCCCCATGCTACACGGAAGCGACGCCTATCTAGCGGACGAATGGCTTGATGTGGCGGCCTGAAGGTGGCGCCTGCGAGCCACCTAGGAGAGCTGCGACGACCGGGGGTGCCGGTGTAGCGTACTGGGCGAGGAAGAGGCCGCGCAGCTCCCCCCAAGAGGCCACGGAAGCCGTTGGCAGGTGGAGCAGCCACATGCGCGGGACGCTGGTGAGGGCCATGGGAAACCAGTTAGCCATGACCCTGTCGTTGCCCCCGGCCTTGAGGACGGCCTCCTCGTACGCCAGCAGGAAAGCCAGCGGATCGGCCGTGCCGTTGTAGCACGGTGGCATCTCCGCCTTGAACTTGTTCGGCCATTGCACTGCTGCAAGGCGGGGGCGAGGCTCGGAGCCCCCTGGCCCCCGTGCTGGCGCTGGCTGCCGGAGCAGGCGGCGCATTGCCCATCATGAGGGCGAAGCGTGGTGTTGGCGGAGAGCGTCGGTGGAAGGGGAATCTCCAGCGCACCCCTACCTGGCGCGCCAAATGTCGGATTTCGGGTTCCGGCAGACCCTCGAGGTTCGAACTCTAGGGTGCACGCGGGGATCACACCTTCTACCTACTCATGCCTCGTCACCTCGCAAGGATCTAAACTACACGAAGAACAACACAAGGGACACATGGTTTATACTAGTTCGGGCCACCATTGTGGTGTAATACCCTACTCTTGTTTGTGGTGTGGTGGATTGCCTCAGGGGATGATGATGAACCATACAAAGGAAGAACTGCCTCGCGAGGGGAGGAGTTCTTGTGGAGGTGATGCCTCTTAGGAAGGATTCAATCTGGATCCCCTTTCTTCTATGGTGGCTAGCCCTATTTATAGAGCGAGGCCCTGGTCCTCTTCCCAAATATTGAGCGGGAAGGGCGCCAACAATTGGCCATTTTGAAGGGGAACATCTAGTACACTTATCCTGGCTAAAGTCGGTCGTCGCCTGTGAAAGACTCTGACGGTGACGCTGGCTTGGGCTCCACGATGACCTCCATCCTGCCGTTCTGCTGGTCTTGGTCTTGTTGCACCGAAGTGCTTGCCTTTGCTTGATACTCTTGCCTGCGCTTGCCCCCTTTGCACCAAAGAGGAAACAAGGACTCTGCACAGGCCGGCACCCGCCTGGCGCCCGCCTGGCTTCGGTCGTCATGGCTTGCGTCATCGGCACCTCGTGAGGTACCCTGCCTTGATCTCTCCGCCTCCTCGCGAGCCAGCCTGACGAAGCTTCTCGTCGTCCGCCTCGCGAGGCTTGGCCCCTCGCGAGGGTCTTGAGCACGTGTTGATGAAGATGGGTCGTACTGGGCCACTCCTTGAGCCACACCGTAGGCCGCAGGCAGGCAAGTCTGGGTACCCCCGTTCCCAAAACGCCGACAGTTCACTAGAAGCATGCAAAGTCCTATCGTTTTTCTTTTTCTTCTTTTTGGAAGAACTAGGTGCCTCTAAATTATTTCTCTGAGAATCCTGCTCGATTCTCTTAGGGTGGCCTTCAGGATACAAAGGTTCCTGACTCATTCTACCCATTCTAGTAGCCACTCTAACAGCAAATTCATGTTTATTGTTTAATTCATCAAGCAAATCACTTTGAGCTTTAAGTAGTTGCTCAGCTTGAGTGGTAACCATAGAAGCATATTTGCTAATGAGTTTGAGTTCACATTTAACTCTAGCCATATAATCACTCAAGCGTCCTATCTCGAAAGCATTATTCTTTAATTCTCTACCAACATAAGCATTAAAACTTTCTTGTCTAGCCATAAAGTCATCAAATTCATCTAAACATGGGCTATGAAATTTACTAGACGGGATTTCAACTTTATCATATCTATAGAGAGAATTTACCATTACTACTTGTGTCGGGTTATCAAGACAATGTGTTTCTTCGACAGGCGGTATATTAAGACCATGTATTTCTTCAATAGGAGGTAAATTCTTAACATCTTCAGCTTTAATACCTTTTTCTTTCATTGATTTCTTTGCCTCTTGTATATCTTCAGGACTAAGAAATAGAACGCCCCTCTTCTTTGGAGTAGGTTTAGGAATAGGCTCAGGAGTTGGCTCAATTGGCTCAGGAATTGGCTCAGGAAGAGTCCAATTATTTTCATTAGTCAACATATTATTCAATAACAATTCAGCTTGGTCGACTATTCTTTCCCTGAAAACACAACCAGCACAACTATCCAAGTAGTCCATGGAAGCATCGGTTAGTCCATTATAAAAGATACTAGCTGGATGCCCGTGTGTTGCCACGGAATGGCAAATAATATACACACAAATAGAACTCCTTAGTAGCCATTTGTATCTCCTTAATTAACATCCTTGCAATCAGATACTTACATGCAAGTGATGCAAATGGTAAGGGGTAAATGTAGGTCGCGCACCTCTATTTTATCCTAGCTTGTTTTTTGTGGACAAATAGGGTGGAACCATCCTAGCTCCAATCACGTGTTGTATAAATTTATGCTGAAATAAATATGTATATCCAAGCACAAAACAATGCAAATTGCAGCTCACAAATTTGTAAGAAATATGGAGTATAATACATCATAAGTGGTACATGCTACGGGATCAAACAATTAGAACTAATATTGAACCAATCATTTTCTTGCTTTTTTCCCCAGTATCTTCAGAGGAAAATGAGACAGATAGATAAACCAAATTTTGAGCTAGCTCCGTATCTTAATATAATGGGAGGTGGGAAGCAAAAAGGGAAAACAAAAAAGAAGGTATAGAAGCCTCACATCCAGGTTTTCAAGAGAGTGGCTTTGAAATGGTTCCATTAGTATTTCAATAGAGCAACATGCAGTGCTCACATTCAAAATCAGAACAGAGTATATGAAATGCATAGCATGTCCATCACCACAGAAACGAAGAAGGGAACCAATCGAGGAGGGCGTCAAACATAATACAAAAACTGCTAACAATATAAATGACACTAATAATAAAACTAATTCAGACATATTTTTTCTTTCTCCTCTCTCAATGGCTATGATGTGAAATAATGCTCAAACTATTGACACATATGTTAGGGGAGAAGGTAAGGTCCTGAGTATAGCTATCAAGAAGATGGATAGTTCTTCAAGGCAACTACAAACAACTAACTGTGCAACCTGTAGGGATAACACAATACTACAGATTATAAGATTTATTATTTGCGAACCACAATATGTAGCTTTGGATACTAAGAGCCAGTTAATTGCATGAGGTACATCCATCTTCTAGCAAGGCTCAGTGGCTACTTGAAACCAGAACATGGTTGTCGATGCTGCCCTCCACCTCCAGATCCTTACCGAAACGATATAGAATTGCATTAATGTACAAATAATAATGAGAACACGATAGAAGATTCCTGGTCAATTTGACAGTAAAATGATGCATATGGTATTTGACAGTCAAAATACAAGATCTTTTGTACCTTTTTGTAGGATTGTTGGTGTATGAAATATCAATACCTAGACACTAAATATGAGCTGGTAAATTTGTGCAGATAATAAAATAAACATGTGTGTGAGCTGCAAATTTCTATAATATAAACATATCTCTACATACATGCTGCTAATTTAACTACGCAACACATTTTACGTTGAATGTAAGGAAACTCTACTGAAGTAAAATTATTGGTAATCTGCATCCATATCTATAGGCATCTTTGCAGGTGCAGTCTTGAGGCAAACATTTAAATTCTAGCCATCATTTATTTCCAAAAACAGGAGGACCATTAACCTTCAATTTCGCAGATCTAATGTAATTGAGAATCAACAAACTTATCAAGCATCTGATGAATCAGGATTTGGTAATTTTACCTCACTCAATTTTATTATATATTAGGTTCCTGGAGCAGACAAGTGATTGATAATCTCCCTCTGCACATTCTCATCAATCCACACACACACAGAAACAAACCCCCCACACACAGAAACAAACCCCAAAATTATCCATCCAGCAAGAAAATCCTTAAGCAATAGTCACCATGCTTCAGTCGAGGATTAATTCATCACTAAGGAACCAACTCCACCAGTAGGATGATTTGCTGAACCCACGATGACCAAATCCTAAAGCTAAGCACAATGGGAAAGAAGCAAAAAAATAGGACACATATATGTTCTTGCCTTCTTGATGTACTTCATGGGAACGAGCTCCTTGATGTGCTTGTCCTTGACCAGCATCATGTCGTCCACATTTGTTCCTGCATGCGTCCGCATCTGTTAGGCCTTGGTGTCATCCACACATCCCATGATTACCCCTGGTATGCTAGCTCGTCCTTTCCATCACGCGTTGCCGCTGCAGCCGGTATATATGCAGCTACCTCCCTACCGAAGTTGTCCAGGATGTGGCAGGGTGGAGTGAATAAATAATATGAAACAACCAATTATATACTACTCCATGGAATCATGAACCATCCAGATGCCAATTTTGTATACCACGTAAATTAGAGAGATGCACATCCAGTCCAGGTTGATGCTGCTTTTAGGATGTTAAGGATCTAAAACAGGAACCACTATCAGGGTCATAAATCAACCCTCTACAACCCTCTACTTTCACGGAGAAACACAACCTAGGAACAAAAAGAAAAGAGATGAATTCATATGAGAAGCTAGGTTAGATAACACCTACTTACTGCCTTCGTAGGCGGCGTCTTCCACAGCGGCGTCGTCATTGGCGCAATGTCCGTGATGCCAAAAGACGACGAGTGCCACACGAAGATTTGGATCGTGCTTGCTCACGCCCGAGGGCGCGGCGGTCATGAGGCAGAGGTGCTCGACATTGGCGGCCTACACGTCTTGGAGCATGTTGAGGCTCTCATGGATGCTCGCTCTTGAGAAGGTGGGATTCCCACTGCCGCCGCCGCCACCCTGTACCTATTCTTCCTCCCTCTCTTTCTCCACCATTTCCCCCGGATGCATGATGGGTGGGAATGGGGGAGCAACCACATGAAAGGGCAGAGAGGGCAGAGGAAGAGGGTCACGATGGAGGGGACCGTGGGAACCTCCTATGAGAGGATCGTGCGTGCGTGGGTTTGTTTACAAAGATGGCTCATGGCGGCTATTTTAGCGCTGCTCTTTTTTTTCATTTGCGTGTTGAATGGAGGAGCGATCGTGGCCCTTGCCAGACGCGGAGAGTTTTTTTTGTCGATGGTTAACGCTTGTGGGGCGGGAGGTCGAACCATCAGGACGACGGCAGATTCTCCTTAAATAGTAGAGATCAAGTATTTCATTTTTCTTAAGAGGATGATCAGACAAATCATTAAGTAATCGGAGAAGCCTCCCCCAAGCTTGTGGGAGACTCTCTTCTTTGATTTGCACAAAATTATATATTTCCTGCAAGGCATCTTGTTTCTTATGAGCAGGAAAATATTTAGTAGAGAAGTAATAAATCATATCCTGGGGACTATGCACACAACCAGGATCAAGAGAATTAAACCAAGTCTTCGCATCACCCTTTAATGAGAACGGCAATATCTTAAGGATATAATAATAGCGATACTTCTCATCATTAGTAAACAGGGTGGCTATATCATTTAACTTGGTAAGATGTGCCACAACAGTTTCAGATTCATAGCCATAAAAAGGATCAGATTCAACCAAAGTAATTATTTCAGGATCAATAGAGAATTCATAATACTTATCAGTAACACAGATAGGTGAAGTAGCAAAAGCGGGGTCTGGTTTCATTCTAGAATTAAGAGATTGATGCTTCCATTTAGCTAATAACTTCTTAAGGTCGTATCTATCTTTGCAAGCAAAGATATCTCTAGCAGCTTACTCATCCATAACATAACCCTCAGGAACAACAGGTAATTCATAATTAGGGGGAGAACTTTCATCATCACTGTCATCAATAATAGCATCTACAATAATTTCATTCTCTCTAACCCTAGCAAGTTGTTCATCAAGAAATTCACCTAATGGTAAAGTAGTATCACACACAGAAGTAGTTTCATCATAAGTATCATGCATAGCAGAAGTGGCATCATCAATAACATGCGACATATCAGAATTCATAGCAGTAACAGGTTTAGGTGTCGCAAGCCTACTCAAAATAGAAGGAGAATCAAGTGCAGAGCTAGATGGCAGTTCCTTACCTCCCCTCGTAGTTGAGGGAAAAATCTTAGTTCTTTCGTCTTTCAAGTTCCTCATAGTGATCAGCAGATATAAATCCCATGTGGCTCAAAGAATAGAGCTATGCTCCCTGGCAACGGCGCCGGAAATTAGTCTTGATAACCCACAAGTGTAGGGGATCGCAACAGCTTTCGAGGGTAGAGTATTCAACCCAAATTTATTGATTCGACACAAGGGGAGCCAAAGAATATTCTTAAGTATTAGCAGTTGAGTTGTCAATTCAACCACACCTGGATAACTTAGTATCTGCAGCAAAGTATTTAGTAGCAAAGTAGTATGGAAGTAACGGTTACAGTGGCAAAAGTAAAGATAACAGTTTTGTAGTGATTGTAACAGTAGCAGCGGAAAAGTAAATAAGCGAAGCATAATATGTGAAAAACTCATAGGCATTGGATCAGTGATGGATAATTATGTCGGATGCAATTCCTCATGTAATAGCTATAACATAGGGTGACACAGAACTAGCTTTAGTTCATTAATGTAATGTAGGCATGTATTCTGAATACAGTTATATGTGCTTATGGAAAAGAACTTGCATGAGATCTTTTGTCCTACCCTCTCGTGGTAGCGGGGTCCTAGTGGAAACTAAGGGATATTAAGGCCTCCTTTTAATAGAGAACCGGAACAAAGCATTAGCACATAGTGAATACATGAACTCCTCAAACTACAGTCATCACCGAGAAGTATCCCGATTATTTTCACTTTGGGGTTGTCGGATCATAACACATAATAGGTGACTATAGACTTGCAAGATAGGATCAAGAACTCACATATATTCATGAAAACATAATAGGTTCAGATCTGAAATCATGGCACTCGGGCCCTAGTGACAAGCATTAAGCATAGCAAATTCATAACAACATCAATCTCAGAACATAGTGGATACTAGGGATCAAACCCTAACAAAACTAACTTGATTACATGGTAAATCTCATCCAACCCATCATCGTCCAGCAAGCCTACGATGGAACTACTCATGCACGGCGGTGAGCATCATGAAATTGGTGATGGAGGATGGTTGATGATGACGACGGTGACGCATCCCCCACTCCGGAGCCCTGAACGGACTCCAGATTAGCCCTCCCGAAAGAGATTAGGGCTTGGTAGCAGCTCTGTATCGTATAACGCGATGAAACTTTCTCTCTAATTTTTTCTCCGTGAAACGGAATATATGGAGTTGGAGTTGAGGTCAGTGGAGCATCAGGGGGCCCACGAGACAGGGGGGCGCGCCCCCACCCTCGTGGACAGGGTGTGGGCCCCCTGGCCTTGATTCTTTTGCCAGTATTTTTATATTTTCCAAAAGTTATCTCCATGGATTTTCGGGTCATTCCGAGAACTTTTGTTTTCTGCACAATAAATAACACCAAGGAAGTTCTGCTGAAAACAGCGTCAGTATGGGTTAGTTTCATTCAAATCATGCAAGTTAGAGTCCAAAACAAGGGCAAAAGTGTTTGGAAAAGTAGATACGTTGGCAACGTATCACTTTCTCAGAGATCATGTCAACAAGGAAGACATTGATATCATTCACGTCAACACTAAAGAGCACTGGCAGATATCTTCACTAAGCCCTTGGATGAGAAGAGGTTTGGCAAGCTGCAGTGTGAGCTAAATATCTTAGAATCCTCAAATGTCCAATGAATGGACACACATCCTAACGCTTATGCATGTTGATGACTTATATGTCCAACACACGAAGTAACGTATATCTTCAATCAATGAAGGCTGACCCTCTGAGTGTGAATACATTAATGCGGAATTTGACTTCGGAGCGCCATGATAATTGTGTGTCGTGTCTGGGTCTAATACTTCCTATATGGTGGGTAACGCCACCATCATAATTTTTCAAAGATTTTCATTCGGCGTCATAATTGCATTATCTTCGCATTTAGATTGTCTTCAACATTGATTTATCTTCAAAATCTATATCAGAGCAATGTTGATTTATCTTCAATGTTATATATATATATATATATATATATGTGTGTGTGTGTGTGTGTGTGTGTGTGTGTGTGTGTGTGTGTGTGTGTGTTTGTGTGTGTGTGTGTGTGTGTTCTGTCCTCTACAACATTCACTTATAGCTATGTCTTCACATTATTTTTCTTGACCTAAGTGAATGTATGAAGATAATGCTTACAACACTGAACTTTCACATACTTTTATCCCCATTGAAAACTTCAACCAGTTTGTCATCAATCACCAAAAAGGGGGATATTGTAAGTGCATCTAGTGCCACACCTAGTTGGTTTTGGAGTATTGACGACAAACGTGGTTGAGGGACTAATGTGTTTGTGAGAATTGCAGGATAACACATGTAGTGTCCCTCATTGATTCGGTTTACCTATCAGAGATGACCGCTAAAAATGTGCGAAGACATTGAAGACAATGGTGGTTCTTGAAGACATTCACGACGAAGATTATGACGCGTGAAGATATTCACTTGAAGACTATGGAGTGCGAAGACATAGTTGTTTCATAGTTTCCTTTCTTCTTTATTGAGTCATAGGAACCACCGTACTGTTAAGTGGGGTCCAAGTGAACAAAGACATAGTGACTGAAGTGATGCTCAACCAAATCCTATGTCTTCAAGTGAAGACAATGAGAGCAAATCTTATCCAGAGCTAGATGAGTCAGCTTTTCTTGTTGCCCAAGCTAAGCTGCCGCATGTGTTTGAAATCTGACCGTTGGACACGTTTCAGTTCCTTAGTGACCCAGGGTCATTTCAGACATATCAGGTCGGGTTGCCTCCTGGCTATAAATAGCCCACCCCCTACACCATAAATTGGTGGATGCTCAGAGTTAGTGCACGGCTTTTGTCGTTTGAGAGCAACCCACCTCTGAAGCATTTGAGAGAGAGATCCTTGCGAGGACAAAGCCCAAAACACCGAGAGGCAAAGAGTGTTAGGCATCACTGAAGTCTTTCAATCCGCATGATCCAAAGACTTATTACACTTGAGGACTGTGAATCCTCCAGCCGGTTAGGCGTCGCGTTCTGAGCATCCAAGAGTCATTGTGGATTGCCGGTGAACGAAGTCTGTGAAGGTTTGGAAGTCTACCTCGAAGACTTACTAGAGTGATTGGGCGAGGACTGGGTGTCCATAGCTCAAGGGGAATAAGGTGAAGACACAGTCTTCTGAGTTCAATCTCAGCCTCCCTAACCAGATGTACAGTTGTCACAGCAACTGGAACTGGTCTACCAAATCCATGTCTTCACCAAGAAACTGATCCTATCCTCTTCTCTCCTTACTTTACAGTTTATCTTCATGAAGTTGTTGCTTGCCTGCCTGATTCATTTGACTTCATTGTGTGAATACTTATATCTTTTTAGCTTTGTACTATCTTCCATTATGATCCTGTCTACCTACTTGCAGTTAGTCTTCGTTCTTTCACTATTTTGTATGCTTGACTAATGCTTGCCTAGTGTAGTCTTCATTCCGCTGCTAACTATATAGGTTCAGTTTACCTGTCTGTCTTTAAGGCCACCGTGTTTTGAAGACTTTCATAAAAATCACCTATTCACCCCCCCCTCTAGTCGATAACTAGCACTTTCAAGTGTGAATTAGGATTCCCACTTCCTTCTCTCCCCCCTCTTTCCTTCCCCCTCCGACATATATGGCAGGGGCCACGGTCAAGGGCAGAAGCCCAAGTAAGATTTGGTCCTACTTGGGGCGCCCTTAGGCCTCTCCCCTCTCCCTCCCACCTATATATATGTGGGGCGCCCTAGCACATACCAGACAATTCCCTAGCCATGTGCGGCGCCCCCCTCCACCGTTTACACCCTCGGTCATATTTTTGTAGTGCTTAGAGCATCTCCAACGGCCACGCGAAACAACGTGCACACGGTAAACGCAGCTTTTAGCGCGCACGGGCCGTTTTGCCGCGCTCCAGCGGTGGCGGGATAATCACGCGTGCGGGAACCGTTTGCGCGCATGCGCGAAAAGGCGCCAGCTCGCGCCTCATTTTTTGCGCACCGCTTCCGGCGCGCCTATAAAGTGCGGCGCGCGCCACGCGCCTCTCCAAGCCTCCTCTTCTCTTCTTCCTCTCCCTCTCTGCCACGCGCCGCTCCAGCGCTCCACCACCAACGCGCCTCCACCGCCCTAGCGCCCCACCATGCCGCTGCGCCGCCAAGGAGCGTTCGGCTACCGCGGCGTCCGCCTGCGCCCCAACGGCGGCTACTACGCGGAGATATGCTCCGGCGATCTTCAGCTTGGCCTCGGCACGTACGAGACGGTGCGCGAGGCCGCCCGCGTGTACGACGCGGTGGCGTGGCGCCTGGGCAGGCCGCGCGGCAGATGAACTTCCAAGATGTGTACACGCTCCAGCAGGCGCTCGACGTCGCCCCGCCGCCTCGTCTGAACACGGCACAAGACCGTGCGGAGCACGCCGAGCGGCAGCGCCGCCTCCTCGTCGCCCAGGAGGACGAGTGGGTCATGGCGGAGTGGCGCCGGCGCCACCTGAAGGACGTCGCCTACGAGCAAGTCTACTGGGCAAGGCGTCGCGAGGAGGACACGGGAAGGCGCCGCGAGGCGCACTTGGACAGGCATTAGCGGAAGGCGTTGGCGAACACGCAGACCGATCTTGTTGCAGCAGGTGGGAGGTCGTTCTTCACGGAGAACGATGATCGTTGGTTGGACATATGGCTATCAACCTCGGACGACACCGCCGAGGATGATAATGGTGATGATGGTGATAGCGACTTAGAGTAGTTTTTTATGCTATCTATTTAGGTTTTTATCGTTTGTCGTTTTTATTTTATGCAATCTATGTTTCTGATGTAAAATACCTTTGTATCGTTTAAAATCCTATGCAATCTATCTAGTTTCTATGCTTCCAATGCCTACATTCTAGTTTGTAGAATGAGCGCGCGCGCTGCAATTTTTGCGCGGCTGCTGGAGCGGCGCGCGTGCGCTGCATTTTAGCGCGGCGACTGGAGCTGGCGTTGCACGCCGCACCAAACCAGGCGATGGGCGCGCGCTAAAGCCATTTTTTGCGTGCGGTGCGTTCGGCGGCCGTTGGAGAAGCTCTTAGGCGAAGCCCTCTGGAGATCTCTTCACCATCACTGTCACCATGCCATCATGTCGACGGAACTCATCTACTACCTCGACGTCTTGCTGGATCAAGAAGACGAGAGACGTCACCGAGCTAAACATGTGCAGAACACGGAGGTGTCGTGCGTTCGGTACTTGATCGATTGAAGTGCAAAGAAGTTCGACTACATCAACTGTGTTGTGAAATGCTTCCGCTTACGGCCTACGAGGGTACGTAGACACACTCTCCCCCTCGTTGCTATGGTTCTCCATGGATAGATCATTGCGTGTGCATATAATTTTTTTGTTTTCCATGCAACAATTCCCAACAGTGGCATTATGAGCCAGGTCTATGCATAGATGATATGCACAAGTAGAACACAAAGAGTTGTGGGCGGTGATAGTCATACTACTTACCACCAACGTCTTATTTTGATTTGGCGGTATTGTGGGATGAAGCGGCCCAGACCAACCTTACATGTCCACGCACATGAGACCAGTTCCACCGACTGACATGCAACTAGTTTTGCATAAAGGTGGCTGGCGGGTGTCTGCTTATCCTACTTTAGTTGACTCGAATTTGACCGCGGCCGATCCTTGAAGAAGGTTAAAACAGCAAACTTGACGAAACACCATTGTGGTTTCATGCGTAGGTAAGAACATTTTTTGCTAGAAGCCCGTAGCAGCCACGTAAAACTTGCAACAACAAAGTAGAGGACATCTAACTTTTTTTTGCAGGGTATGTTGTAATGTGATATGGTCAAGACATGATGAGATATATGTTATTGTATGAGATGATCACCTTTTGTAAGATATCTGGCAACCGGCAGGAGCCGTATGGTTGTCTCTTTATTGTATGAAATGCATACGCCATGTAATTGCTTTACTTTATTGCTATGAGTTAGCAATAGTTGTAGAAGCAATAGTTGGTGAAACAACCACGACGCAACGATGGAGATCAAGGTGTCGATATGGTGACAATGGAGATCATGACGATGCTTTGGAGATGGAGATCAAAAGCATGAGATGATGATGGCCATATCATGTCACATATTTTGATTAGATGTGATGTTTATCTTTTATGCATCTTATTTTGCTTAGTACGGCGGTAGCATTACAAGATGATCCCTTCACTAAATTTCAACGTAAAAGTGTTCTCCCTGAGTATGCATCGTTGCTACAGTTCGTCGTGTTAAGACACCACATGATGATCAGGTGTGATAGACTCTACGTTCACATACAACAGGTGCAAGACAGTTTTGCACATGCGGAATACTTGGGTTAAACTTGACGAGCCTAGCATGTACAAACATGGCCTCAGAACACTGGAGACCGAAAGGTCAAACGTTAATCATATAGTAGATATGCTCAACATAGAGATGTTCACCATTGATGACTAACCCATCTCACGTGATGACCAGACATGGGTTAGTTGATTTGGATCACGTATCACTTAGATGATTTGAGGTATGTCTATTTAAGTGGGAGTTCTTAAGTAATTTGATTAATTGAACTTAATTTATCATGAACTTAGTCCCGATAGTATTTGCAAGTCTATGTTGTAGATCAATGGCCTGTGCTACCGTTCCCCTGAATTTTAATGCGTTCCTAGAGAAAGCTAAGTTGAAAGATGATGGTAGCAACTACACAGACTGGGTCCATAACTTGAGGATTATCCTCATTGTTGCACACAAGAATTATGTCCTTGATGCACTGCTAGGTGAAAGGCCTGCTGCAGAAGCGGATGTTGATGTTTTGAATGTCTAGCAAGCTTGATCTGATGACTAATCGATAGTTCAGTGTGCCATGCTTTACGGCTTAGAACCGGGACTTCAAAGACGTTTTGAACGCCAAGGAGCATTTGAGATGTTCCAGGAGTTGAAATTAATATTTTAAGAAAATGCCCGGATTGAGAGATATGAAGTCTCCAACAAGTTCTATAGCAACAAGATGGAGGAGAACAGTTCTGTCAGTGAACACATAATAAAAATGTCTGGGTACCAGAATCACTTGACGTAGCTGGGAGTTAATCTTCCAGATGATTGTGTCATTGGCAAAGTTCTTCAATCACTGCCACCAAGCTAAAAAGGCTTCGTGATGAACTATAATATGCAAGGGATGAACAAAACAATTCCCGAGCTCTTCACAATGCTTAAGGTTGCAGAGGTAGAAATCAAGAAGGAGCATCAAGTGTTGATGGTTAACAAGACCACTAGTTTCCAGATAAAGGGCAAGGGAAAGAAAGGGAACTTCAAGAAGAATGACAAGCAAGTTGCCACTCCCGGTAAGAAACCCAAAGCTGGACCCAAGCCTGAAACAAAGTGCTTATACTGCAAAGGGACTGGTCACTTGAATCGGAACTTCCCCAAGTATTTGGCGGCTAAGAAGGATGGCAAAGTGAACAAAGGTATATTTGATATACATGTTATTGATGTGTACCTTAATAATGCTTGTAGTAGCGCCTAGGTATTTGATACTAGTTAGGTTGCTCATATTTGTAACTCGAAACATGAGCTATGGATTAAACGAAGATTGGGTAAGGATGAGGTGACGATGCGCGTCGGGAATGGTTCCAAGGTCGATGTGATCGCCGTCGGCACGCTACCTCTACATCTACCTTCAGGATTAGTTTTAGACCTGAATAATTGTTATTTGGTGCCAGCGTTGAGCATGAACATTATATCTGGATGTTGTTTAGTGCAAGACAGTTATTCATTTAAATCATAGAATAGTGGTTCTTCTATTTATATGAGTAATATCTTTTATGGTCATGCACCCTTGAAGAGTGGTCTATTTTTCTTCAATCTCGATTGTGGTGATACGCATTTTCATAATATTGATGCCAAAAGATGCAAAGTTGATAATGATAGTGCAACATATTTGTGGCACTGTCATTTAGGTCATATGAGTGTAAAGTGCATGAAGAAACTCCATGCAAATGGACTTTTGGAATTACTTGATTATGAATCATTTGATACTTGCGAACCATGCCTCATGGGCAAGATGACTAAAAACTCCGTTCTCCGAAACAATGGAGCGAGCCAATGACTTACTGGAAATAATACATCTCAACGTATGCGGTCCGATGAGTGTTGAGGCACGTGGAGGGTATCGTTATTTTCTGACCTTCACAGATGATTTGAGCAGATATGGGTATATCTACTTAATAAAACACAAGTCTGAAACCCTTGAAAATTTCAAAGAATTTCATACTGAAGTGGAAAATCATCGTAACAAGAAAATAAAGTTTCTACGATCTGTTCGTGGAGTTGAATATTTGAGTTACGAGTTTGGCCTTCATTTAAACAATGTGGAATAGTTTCACAACTCACGCCACCTGGAACACCATAGCGTAATGGTGTGTCCGAACATCGTAACCGTAGTTTATTGGATATGGTGCGATCTATGATGTCTCTTATAGATTTACCACTATCGTTTTGGGGTTGTGCATTAGACACAACTGCATTCACATTAAATAGTGCATCATCTAAATCCGTTGACACGACACCGTATGAACCGTGGTTTGACAAGAAACCTAAGCTATTGTTTCTTAAAGTTTGGGGTTCCGATGCTTATATCAAAAGGCTTCAACATGATAAGCTTGAACCCAAATCAGAGAAGTGCATCTTCATAGGATACCCTAAGGAAACAATTGGGTACACTTTTCTACCACAGATCCGAAGGCAAGATCTTTGTTACCATGAATGTAACCTTTCTAGAGAAGGAGTTTCTCTCGAAAGAAGTGAGTGGGAGGAAAGTAGAACTTGATGAAGTAATCGTACCTTCTCTCGAACTGGAAAGTAGCACATCAGAGAAATTCGTTCCCATGATGCCTACACAAACTAGAGAGGAAGCTAATGATGATGATCATGAAACTTCAGATCAAGTTACTACTGGACCTCGTAGGTCGAACGGAGCACGTTCCGCACCAGAGTGGTATAGTAATCCTCTCCTGGAAGTCATGTTACTAGACCATGGCGAACCTACGAACCATGAAGAAGCTATAATGAGCCCAGATTCCAATAGATGGCTTGAGGCCATGAAATCTGAGATAGGATCCATGTATGAGAACAAAGTGTGGACTTTGGTGGACTTGCCCGGTGATCGGCAAGCCATAGAGAATAAATGGATCTTCAAGAAAAAGATTGACGCTGATGGTAATGTTACAGTTTACAAAGCTCGACTTGTCGTAAAAGGTTTTCGACAAGTTCAAGGGGTTGACTATGATGAGACTTTCTCACCCGTAGTGATGCTTAAGTCTGTCCGAATCATGTTAGCAATTGCCGCATTTTATGATTATGAATCTGGCAAATGAATGTCAAAATTGCATTCCTTAATTGATTTCGTAAAGAAGAGTTGTATATGATGCAACCAGAAGGTTTTGTCGATCCTAAAGGTGCTAACAAAGTGTGCAAGCTCCAGCGATCCATTTATGGACTGGTGCAAGCATCTCGGAGTTGGAATATACGCTTTGATGAGGTGATCAAAGCATATGGTTTTATACAGACTTTTGGAGAATCCTGTATTTACAAGAAAGTGAGTGGGAGCTCTATAGCATTTCTAATACTATACGTGGATGACATATTGTTGATTGGAAATGATGTAGAATTTCTGGATAGCATAAAAGGATACTCGAATAAAAGTTTTTCAATGAAAGACCTTGGTGAAGCTGCTTATGTATTGGGCATCAAGAACTATAGAGATAGATCAAGACGCTTAATAGGACTTTCACAAAGCACATACCTTGATAAAGTTTTGAAGAAGTTCAAAATGGATCAGTCAAAGAAAGGGTTCTTGCCTGTGTTACAAGGTGTGAAGTTGAGTTAGACTCAAAGCCCGACCACTATTGAAGATAGAGAGAGAATGAAAGTCATGCCCTATGCCTAAGTCATAGGTTCTATCATGTATGCTATGATGTGTACCAGACCTAATGTGTGCCCTGCCAGAAGTTTGGTAGGGAGGTACAAAAGTAATCTAGGAGTGGATCACTGGACAGCGATCAAGAACATCCTGAAGTACCTAAAAAGGACCAAGGATATGTTTCTAGTTTATGGAGGTGACAAAGAGCTCATCATAAATGGTCACATTGATGCTAGCTTTGACACTAATCCGGATGACTATAAGTCACAAACCGAATACGTATCTATATTGAATGGTGGAGCTGTCAGTTGGTGCAGTTCCAAGCAGAGCGTCGTGGCGGGATCTATGTGTGAAGCGGAGTACATAACTGCTTTAGAAGCAACAAATGAAGGAGTCTGGATGAAGGAGTTCATATCCAATCTGGGTGTAATACCTAGTGCATCGGGTTCAATGAAAATCTATTGTGACAACACTGGAGCAATTGCCTTGGCAAAGGAATCCAGGTTTCACAAGAGAACCAAACACATCAAGAGATGCTTCAACTCCATTCGTGAACAAGTCAAGGATGGAGACATAGAAATTTGCAAGATACATACGGATCTGAATGTGGCAGACCCGTTGACTAAGCCTCTTCCGCGAGAAAAACATGATCAGCACCAAGACTCCATGGGTGTTAGATTCATTACTATGTAATCTATATTATTGACTCTAGTGCAAGTGGGAGACTGAAGGAAATATGCCCTAGAGGCAATAATAATGTTGTTAGTTTATATTTCCATATTCATGATAAAGTTTTATGAAGGAAATATGCCCTAGAGGCAATACTAATGTTGTTATTTTATATTTCCTTATTCATGATAAATGTTTATTATTCATGATAGAATTGTATTAACCGGAAACTTGATACATGTGTAAATATATAGAAAAAATATCGTGTCCCTAGTATGCCTCTACTAGACTAGCTCATTGATCAAAGATGGTTATGTTTCCTAGCCATGGACATGTGTTGTCATTTGATGAAAGGGATCACATCATTAAGAGAATGATGTGATGGACAAGACCCATCCGTTAGCATAGCATAATGATCGTTCAGTTTTATTGCTACTGCTTTCTTCATGTCAAATACATATTCCTCCGATTATGAGATTGTGTAACTCCCGGAAACCCGAAGAATGCCTTGTGTGATATCAAACGTCACAATGTAATTGGGTGATTATAAAGATGCTCTACAAGTATCTCCGAAGGTATTTGTTGGGTTGGCATAGATCGAGATTAGGATTTGACACTCCGAGTATTAGACAGGTATCTCTGCACCCTCTCGGTAATGCACATCATATGAAGCCTTGCAAGCAATGTGACTAATGAGTTAGTTGCGGTGATGATGCATTATAGAAGGAGTAAAGAGACTTGCTGGTAACGAGATTGAACTAGGTATGAAGATACCGACGATCGAATCTTGGGCAAGTAACATACCGATGGGAATAACGTATGTTGTCATAGCGGTTCGACCGATAAAGTTCTTCATAGGATATGTGGGAACCAATATGAGCATCTAGGTTCCTCTATCGGTTATTGACCGGAAAAGTGTCTCGTTCATGTCTACATAGTTCTCGAACCCGTAGGGTCCGCACGCTTAACGTTAAATGACGATTTGTATTATATGCATTATGTGTTTTGGTGACCGAAGGTTGTTCAAAGTCTTGGATGAGATCACGAACATGATGGGGAGTCTTGAAATGGTCGAGAGTTAAATATTGATATATTGGAAGGTAGTATTCAGACACCAGAAGTGTTCCGGAATGTATCAGGTACATATAAGAGTACCGGAGGGGTTACTGGACCCCCCCCTGGGAAAGATATGGGCCATAGGAGAGAGGCACACCAGCCCACAAAGGGGTGGCACGCCCCCCACAGTGAGGAGACCGAATATGACTAGGGGAGGGGGTGGTGCCTGTCGTCATTCTAAGTCTGATAGTAGTGTAGAGGGGTAGGAATGGAGAGGCAAGATCCTAGCTATGGAGTACTTGTATACGCAAGAGATTTACGAGTTCAGGCCCTTCTCGAAGGAAGTAACAGCCCTACGTCTCGGAGCCCGGAGGCGGTCGACTGTATTATGGGTGTATGAGTTACAGGGGCACGAACCCTTGACACTGAGGAGGGGGGTGGCTTATATAGAGTTCGCCAGACCCCTCCAGCCCTCAGTTATGTAGGGTTTAAATTACATTAAGATCGGGCGTTACTGGTAATGCCACAAATAAAGTGTTATGATGACCATAAAGGCTACTTAATAACCGGCCGATTGTGTGCAGAGCGACTTTAGATCTCCTGGCTGTAGAGTGGTTGGCTTCATGGTCAAGTGTCTTAGAGTCCGTCGAGTGGAACACTTCTGAGTCGATTGAAAGGTGGTTTCTTCTAGAGATGTCCTTGGAGAGAGTGGTTTGGACAGGTCCATGACCCTACCCTAGGTACATAGCTTCATCATTAGCCCCCGAATGGATCAAGGTTTGAGTGGGGAAGGAGTTGAGAACTCTTACGACCCATTTTTCGTGCTATGAGTGTATCTTGTTCTGGATCCATGAACATAAGTAACGACACCAATTTCTTTTTTGGTCGCCTTGATCCATTCTTGGTTTCAGTCGAATGAATTTCTTTACTTGAAAAGCTCCGAGTGACGGTGTGGAGGAGGTCCTCCGTCTGACAAGTTGTTCTGCTGCTCGCGGATTTTGCGGGATTCAAATTTTGGGAAGCGCGCGGGGCGGAGGAGGCCGCAGTAATCGGACGGGATAGGGCGGAGACACCTCGATCTCCGTGCCACCTTTTTCGCCACGTATCGCGCGCGCGACTGTTGTGGGATTTGACAGGATCGTCTGGGCCTACAGGTCAGTCACTCGGAAGCAACTCCATATAAGCCGCTGGCCCAGGGCTTTTGAATAGTGCGCCTTCATTTTTCCTCTTTCTTCTCGAATTTCTCCGCCACCTCTGCTCTCATCCTAGTGTCGTCGGTCCGTTCGAGCTTCGTCTGTGGCGATGGTGAAGGAGAAGACGGCGGCCCTGGAGCGCGCGAAGAGGGCGACGGCGTAGGCGAAGGCGAAGAAGTCCGGTCGGGGCAGATCTTCCTCGAGGTCTGCCTTGCCACGGGGTTGGATCCAGGGCGATTGGATGCCCTCGGCGATTCGTCAGGATGACATTGATGACCTGGTCGAGGGGGGATTCATTCCTCACGAATCTGCGCGCCTCCCGGGGAACGAGATCGAGCCGCAGCCTCTCGAGGGTGAGTGTGCCCTTATCGCCACTCACGTCGACCACGGATTCTCCCTGCCCCCTCATCCTTTTTCCGGAGTTTCTTGAATTTTTCGGAGCGCAACTCCATCACTTTACTCCAAATTCCATCGTGTATCTTGCTGCCTTCGTGTCTTTGTGCAAGAATTTCTTGGGTTGCCGTCCTCATTGGGGCCTCTTCAAGCACATTTTCACTTGTCGTTCTCAGTCGGTTAAGAAAGACAAGTCGAGTGACGATAAGACGCAAGTGATTCATATGTGCGGGGGTCTTGGGATCCAGATGAGAAGCAAAAGTTCTTTTCCAACTATGACTCTTCCTGACTCAGTCCGCGGGTGGCAGTCGACCTGGTTCTACTGCAGAGACCAACCGACCCCAGGATAGGCGACGGGTCTTCCCCCTTTCTCCCTGAACCAAGCAGAAAAACCATCCTCTCTGAAAGTGACACCGAAAGAGAAGGCACAAGTCAAAGTGTTGGTTGGTCGAGTGGTTCAGCTTGTCCGTGACGGGGTGACTGGTATGGATTTGTTAGAGGTCTTCCTCTGGAGACGTATCCAACCGCTCCAAGCTCGTGACCATCCGATGTGGATGTATTCGGGTCTCGATGACACCACTCGAATTCACCCGGAGGAGGTCGACGAGGCTACGTTGGAGGGGTGGTTGTCAAGCATCACAGGGAACAAAGACAACCCCCGAGGAGCCAGGAGGATTCCTCCACTCGACCAATCTTATGAAGTAGATCAGGTCCAATTCTGCATCTCTAACTGTGGCCTTGCTTTCTTCATTCTGTTTGCTTAAAATCAATCGACTGACTTTTGTCTTGTTTGTTGTCTTCTAGACCATTACCGAGATGTACTCGATGCCCAACGGGGCGCAAGAACAGACCGAGGAGGAGGAGGCGAGCGGAGGTGAAAGTGAGGAGTGGCAATCTGATGGTGAGGGGAAAGAGGATGACGACGGCTCTAGTGGAGAGGAGGAGGAGGAAGTCGATCCTCCTCGCACGGAAAGGCGATCCAAGCTTACCCACGACCCCGCGAGCGAGCGTGGCAAAGCGGCTGTGCATGTTGGGCAGTCGTCAAAACGCCCTCGGACGGCTTCTCTGGCGCCGACTGAAAAAGCGCTGAAGCATCCGCGGGCGGCGCCATCAAAGCCGCCGAAGGCCTTGCCCAAGATGAGAATGACCATTCCTACCATTTCCGGGTAACAGCAGAACTTGTGTTTTCTAGTTTAGCATGGACAGACTCTTGGTCGACTCATTGACTAACCGACTGGTTTCTGAAATCTGCAGTGCTACTACCTCCGAGACCTCCGCCAGGAACGAAGACCAGGAAATGGAAGACGCTGTCACCTCCAACCTTGGCACGATTTCTATAGTTTCACTTTTGGTCGATTGGATTTTCGTTTTTAACTTTGGATTTTTCCTGTAGCTCCTCCTCATGTCATTGATCTCCCTGATGATGACGATGAGGCGCCACTGAGGTCGAGGAGGAATAGAAAGGCGCCGGCTGGCAAGACTACTCAGATTGCATCAGTGCCTGAGACATCGGTTCAAGAGGGTGGCAATATCACTCGGAATTCCGTTTCCTTCGTTGTGCCACTGACGAGTGTTCGGCCTTTGTCGTCGACTGCTGACCCGCCCTCCCTTTTCGCCACACACTACGTCCCAGAGGACCAAGTGGGTGCTGCTAAGGAGGCTATACGCCAGGCAGGGATCATGATGGAGCAGGTGAAGGCAATCCGGGAAGCCAGCCAAGCCGCCTATGATGCTAGCTCAGCCCTTCAGAGCAACGTCCAGGTTAGTTGGTCACCGCTTGTTCTGTTAGGATATGCTATCTGAAGACTTTCTTTCCGAAGATCTTTGTATCTGTACACCCACTGGGTGTGTCGATTGAATTTTTGGATCGGTGGGGGCACGTTGAGTGCACCCACTGGGTGTAGTCCCCGAGATTATGGTGGACTGCTGGCAGTCGACTGTAGTCTTTGTATTTTGAATTTCTTCACTCTAACTTCTTCATTTGGTCTGGTCGGACCATGTCGAATGGAATATCGGAACCAGTGGGGGCACGCTGAGTGCAACCACTGGGTCTTTGTATTTTGAATTTCTTCACTCTAACTTCTTCACTCGGTCTGGTTGGACCATGTCGAATGGAATCTTGGAACCAGTGGGGGCACGCTGAGTGCACCCACTAGGTGTGGTCCCCGAGACCATGGTCGACTGCTGGCAGTCGACTAAGGTCTGAAGAACCTGTGTTTTTTGGTAGATCATGATGAGACCATGGCTGACTGCTGGCAGTTAGCTATGGTTTTAGGATCATAACATCTTCGTCTCTTTCGGTCGACTGATCGGACCAAGTTGGTAGAACCAGTGGGGGCACGCTGAGTGCACCCACTGGGTGTAGTCCCCGAGACTACTGTTGAATATTTTGATACGGCTGTAGTCATAGAAATGTTACGATTTTTCTCATAGTCACTCGGAAGCAACCTATCTTTGATGTCTGTCAACTGACCCTTCGCAAAAATCTTGCGAGCTTGTGGCTCGCTATACTGAATTGGAAAACAAACAGATCTAGCTCGACCTTGACTTGAAGCTTGTTCAGGAGAACTTTCAAAAGGCGAAAGACGAAGCAAAAGTTATGGCTGGTGAGAACTTGACGACTATCTTTATCTTTCTGCCCATTCCTGATTCTGATCTCATTGTCATTTTGCAGATAAAAAGAAGGAGGCTCTGAAGAAGAAGGACCATGACCTTGCTGAGGCGCAGAAGGCGGCTTTGGACAAAACGAAGCTTGCGGAAGAAAAACTGGCTTCAGTCGGTAAACTTGAAGAGGAGAGCGCCAATCTGAAAGCTGCTCTCGATGCGGCCAACAAGGAGGTCAGCCATCTGAAGAATGATAAGATAGCTCTGAGTGACAAGGCTAGTGAACTGGTGGGGAAGAGGAACGATCTGGAGGCTTATCTGGGAGGGCTCGCCAAGACACATCATCATGCTTGAGGGTAATCTCTCCTACCCGACTGACTTGTTATCATCGACTTATCATAGAACTGCCGGTTTATCTTTGAATTGCGTTTACAGAATTCTGCCAAAACTTCGAGGAGGAGACCAGTCGAGTGGAGACAAGCTTGGACCCCATTAACTCTCCTGTGAAGGATGAAACTGCTATGAACATGCTCCGACTGGAGTCTCGTGTTGCTGGTGTGGTTGACTACCTTGCTCGACTGAAGGTTGCGGCGTCGCAAATCGACACGACACTCTGGCCAGGAGCGACGCTTCAAAATGACCTCGAGTCTCTAATGACTCGACTGAATGAAGTTCTAGGACGAGTGCAAGAATGGAAGAAGTCTTCTGCCAGGTGCGGCGCTAATGTTGCCCTGTCCCTGGTCCGCGTTCACTGCAAGGATGCGCGAGAGGAAAAGCTGGCGTCCATCAAAGTTGCCAATACCAAGAAGCACGACTTCCAATCTTTCATGGAAACCTTCATTGCTGCTGCCACTCGGAATGCTGACGGAATTGACTTGGACCAGTTTGTCGCGCCCTCCAGTCCTCCACCTGAGGAGTAAGAAAAACTTCTATGCTTCGCCTTAAATTTGCCTCAGAATCCCGAGTGGTTTTGTAACCGATAAACTTTTATAGGCTTGACGCGTGAGCACTTCTGAATCTGTAGGGTGTTATCTGAACTTGGCTTATCGATGAATATGCTTCCATTTTCCTTTGAGCGAACTTTGTTCTTCACTCGGAATATACTTTAGTGCTTGAGACGCAGCTCTGAGGTGGAAAATCCAGTCAACCTGCACTTCATCACTCCTGCAGGTAGGGATGGAGCACAGATTGCAGTTGACCTGCGTCCTTGCGGATCGGGATGGAGCGCATGTTGTATTTGTGGCGTAGCTCTTAAGGAGAAGGTAGCAGTCGACCTGCACCTCGTCGTCCTTGCAGATTGCACGTTGTATTTGTGGTGTAGCTCCAAAGGAGAAGGTAGCTGTCGACCTGCACCTCGTCGTCCTTGCGGATTGTAATGGAGTGCATGTTGTATTTGTGGCGTAGCTCCGAAGGAGAAGGCGGCAGTCGACCTGCACCTCGTCGTCATTGCAGATCGGAATGGATTTCATACTCAGGCGAGTACTTGGATTGCAACTAAGCCTCCGAGTGGGAGGTTTGCTCTTCACTCGGTAGGATTTTTAAATACTTAGGCAAGTATTGGACTGCAGCTAAGCCTCCGAGTGGGAGGTTTGCTCTTCACTCGGTAGGATTTTCAAATACTTAGGCGAGTACTGGACTGCAGCTAAGCCCCCGAGTGGGTGGTTTGCTCGCCACTCGGTAGGATTTTTAAATACTTAGGCGAATTCTGGACTGTAGCTAAGTCCCTGAGTGGGAGGTTTGCTCTCCACTCAGTAGGATTTTTAAATACTTATGTGAGTACTGGACTGCAGCTAAGCCCCCGAGTGGGAGGGTTGCTCTCCAATCGGTAGGATTTTCAAATACTTAGGCGAGTACTGGACGGCAGCTAAGCCCCCGAGTGGGAGGTTTGCTCTCCACTCGGTAGGATTTTGAAATACTTAGGCGAGTACTGGACTGCAGCTAAGCCCTCGAGTGGGAGGGTTGATCTCCACTCGGTAGGATTTTTAAAAACTTAGGCGAGTACTGGACCGTAGCTAAGCCCCTGAGTGGGAGGGTTGCTCTCCACTCGGTAGGATTTTTAAATACTTAGGCGAGTACTGGACTGCCGCTAAGCTTTCAAGTGGGAGGTTTGCTCTCCACTTGGTAGGATTTTTAAATACTTAGGCGAGACGGATTCGCAGCTAAGCCCCCGAGTGAGAGGCTTGCTCGTCACTCGGTAGGATTTTCTTTACAAACTTAGGTGAAACGGATTCGCAGCTAAGCCACCCACTGGGGGATTTCTCACGTAAACAAAAGCAACAACAATCACTGGGAAAATTATAACACTCTTGTCTTTTATAAACAAACTACAGAGGTACTTTTTGTTACATCTCATCTGAGTGAGTACTTAAGTATAGAAGGGGCGGAGCAGCTCCGCATTCCAAGCTCGTGGCCCATCAATCTGGCGATCGACATTGTAAAGATGGTACACTCCATTGTGGAGAACTTTGGTGATGATGAAGGGGCCTTCCCAAGTAGGGGCGAGTTTGTGTGGCTTCTGTTGATCCACTCGGAGGACCAAGTCTCCTTCTTGGAAGGCTCGACTCTTCATGTTTCTGGCATGGAATCGATGCAAGTCCTGCTGATAAACAGTCGATCGGATCATGGCCATCTCTCTTTCTTCTTCTAGAAGGTTGACTGCGTCCTGCCGGGCTTGTTCCGCTTCATCTTTAGAGTAGAGCTTGACTCGGGGTGCATTGTGAAGCAGGTCACTCTACAGAACTGCTTCAGCTCCATAGACCAGAAAGAATGGAGTTCGCCCAGTTGACCGATTAGGAGTAGTCCTCAATCCCCAAAGAACTGATGGAAGTTCGTCGACCCACGCGCCTGCTGCGTGTTTGAGATCATGCATCAGCTGGGGTTTCAGTCCTTTGAGAATTAGGCCGTTTGCTCTTTCTGCTTGTCCATTCGACTGGGGGTGAGCGACGGAAGCGTAGTCGACTCGCGTGCCTTGAGAAGCGCAAAAGGCTCTGAATTTGTCGGAATCGAAGTTTGATCCATTATCAGTGATGATGCTGTGCGGAACTCCATATCTGAATATCAACTCTTTGATGAAGCTGATAGCATTGCAGGTATCAAGATTCTTGATAGGCTTGGCTTCAATCCACTTAGTGAACTTGTCGACTGCCACCAGTACATGGGTGAAGCCGCTCCTACCAGTTCTCAGTGGTCCAACCATATCCAATCCCCATACGGCGAAGGGCCAGACGAGTGGAATGGTCTTCAAGGCTGAGGCGGGTTTGTGTGACATATTGGAATAGAACTGACATCCTTCACACTTGTCGACTATTTCCTTCGCAATTTCATTTGCTCTTGGCCAGTAAAACCCCGCTCGGTATGCTTTAGCCACAATGGTCCGAGAGGACGCATGATGACCACAGGTCCCCGAGTGGATATCGTCAAGAATTATCTGACCTTCTTGTGGTGTTATACATTTCTGACTGACTCCAGTCGTGCTTTCCCTGTACAACTGTCCCTTTATCACAGTAAAGGCCTTGGATCGACGGACGATCTGTCGAGCCTCTTCTTCATTCTCTGGGAGCTCTTTCCTTAGGATATACGCAATGTACGGCACTGTCCAGTCGGGAGTGATGACCAAAACTTCCATGATCAGGTCGACCACAGCTGGGACCTCAACTTCAGTCGGATCCGTGGCACTTTTTGGCTGCGGGGCTTCTTCAGTGAAAGGATCCTCTTGAACTGATGGTGTGTGGATGTGTTCCAAAAACACATTGCTCGGAATGGCTTCTCTCTTGGAACCTATTTTTGCCAAATCATCAGCCGCTTGATTTTCCAGTCGGGGTATATGATGAAGCTCTAACCCCTCGAATTTCTTCTCTAGCTTTCTCACTGCATTGCAGTAACCAGTCATGGCTGGACTTCTGACGTCCCACTCCTTCATCACTTGGTTAACCACCAAATCTGAGTCGCCATAGACCATGAGGCGACGGACGCCGAGTGAAATGGCCATACGCAACCCATACAAAAGTGCTTCGTATTCTCTTCGTTATTGGAGGAATCAAAGTGAATCTGGAGCACATATCTGAGCTTATCTCCTCGGGGGAAACCAACACTACCCCAGCACCGGAACCATTCAGCATCTTAGAACCATCAAAGAACATGGTCCAGTGCTCCGAGTGAACTTGAGTCGGCAGTTGCTGTTCAATCCACTCGGCGATGAAATCTGCTATTGCTTGGGACTTGATGGCTTTCTTTGCCTCAAACTTGATATCTAGGGAAAGGAGTTCAATCGCCCATTTTGCCACTCGACCAGTTGCATCTCCGTTGTGCAGAATTTCTGACAACGGAGCGTCGCTGACGACTATAATGGAATGGTCAGAGAAGTTATGGGCAACCTTCTTCGTGGTCATATAAATCCCATATACAAGCTTCTGATAATGAGGGTATCTTTGCTTTGACGGGGTCAAAACTTCAGAAACATAATATACTGGGCGCTGAACTTTAAAGGCTTTTCCTTCTTCTTCCCGCTCGACCGTAAGTATTGTACTGACGACTTGTCCACGTGGCTGCAATGTAAAGCAGCAAAGGCTCTTTGCTGATCGGGGCAGCAAGCACCGGCTGGGTGGAGAGCAGGGCTTTTAGCTCTGCAAACGCTGCATCAGCTTCAGGAGTCCACTCGAACTTGTCTGACTTCTTCATCAGTCGGTAAAGAGGCAATGCCTTTTCACCGAGACGAGAGATGAATCGACTTAAAGCGGCCAAGCAACCAGTAAGCTTCTGGACATCGTGCACACGCACAGGACGTTTCATTCGGAGTATAGTACCAACTTTTCCTGGATTGGCGTCGATTCCTCGTTCGGAAACGAGAAAACCGAGTAACTTTCCACCAGGAACTCCGAATGTGCACTTTGATGGATTAAGCTTGATATCATACCTCCTGAGATTGGCAAATGTCTCTGCAAGGTCAGTCAGCAGGTCGGAACCTTTCCGTGACTTGACCACAATATCATCCATGTATGCTTCCACATTCCGACTGATTTGAGTGAGCAAACACTTCTGAATCATCCTCATGAACGTGGCTCCGGCATTCTTGAGTACGAATGGCATGGTGACATAACAGAAGCACCCGAATGGAGTGATGAAAGTTTTTTTGATCTCATCGGGTCAATACAGATGGATTTGATGGTAACCGGAATAGGCATCTAAAAAAGACAGGCGCTCACATCCCGCAGTCCAGTCGACTATTTGGTCGATGCGGGGGAGAGGAAAATGATCTTTCGGGCAGGCCCGATTGATATCTTTGAAGTCGATGCACATGCGAAGTGACTTGTCCTTCTTGGGGACCATGACAACATTGGTGAGCCACTCGGAGTGATAAATCTCTTAGATAAACTCCGCTGCTAAGAGTCGAGCCACCTCCTCGCCAATGGCCTTTCTTTTCTGGACGGCGGACCGTCGAAGATGTTCTTTGAGAGGTTTCACTTTTGAGTCGACTTGTAGACGATGCTCAGCCAGCCCCCTAGGAACACCCGGCATGTCAGAAGGCTTCCATGCGAAGATGTCCCAGTTCTCATGGAGGAACTGGATGAGCGCTTCTTCCTATTTGGAGCCGAGTGTTGTAGAGATATGAGTTGGAGCAGCACTGGGGTCGGCCGGGTGAATGTGAATCGGTTTTGTCTCAGCGGACGACTGAAATGCTGATTCCATAGCGGGCTTCTTGGCTCGCAACAAATCACTCGGGTCTGCAGTTTTCTTGTATTCCTGCAGCTCTACCACTGCCATCTGAGCATCGACGATCTTTGAGCCTTTCTAAAAGCACTCTTCCGCCTTCTTCCTATTGACAGTAATAGTGATCACACCTTTGGGACCAGGCATCTTTAATTTGAGGTACACATAACATGGTCGAGCCATGAAACGTGCATAAGCTGGCCTACCCAAAATAGCGTGATAAGCACTCTAGAAATCCACAACTTCAAACATCAACTTTTCTTTGCGGTAATTCCTGGAATCACCTAAAACCACATCAAGAGCAATTTGGCCGAGTGACTCAGCCTTCTTTCCAGGAATGACTCCATGGAAACTCATGTTGCTGGTACTGAGTCTGGACATCGGAATACCCATCCCTTTCAACGTCTCTGCATATAGTATATTCAGGCCACTGCCACCATCCATCAAAACTTTAGTCAGTCGAGTGCCTTCGACGACTAGGTCGACCACCAAAGCTTGCCTCCCAGGGGTGGCTATGTGTGTCGGATGATCGGACTGGTCAAATGTGATGGCATTCTGAGACCATTTCAGATAACTGGGTGTCGCCGGAGCAACCATATTCACTTCTTGGTTGTTAACTTTCAATCGACTTTTGCTTTCAACGTCGGCAAAAATCATCAGGGTGGAATTGACCTGGGGATATCCATCATCACTATCTTCTTTGTCCTCAACTTTGTCCGACTCCTTTTCCTTATCTTTGGGCTGTTTCCCCTGGAATTGCTGGATCAAGAGCCGACACTGTCGAGTGGTATGTTTTGGGTAAATGAGTTTACCCTCCTCATCTTTCTTCGTGTGGATGTGGCACGGCAAATCCATCACGTCATTCCCTTCCTTGTCCTTTACCTTCTTAGGGTTCCAAGACCCTTTGGGCTTCCCTTTAAACTTTCCTTGAGTCACGGCCAAGGCTTCTCCAGGGGCAGCTGGCTCGGCTTTCCGCTTCTGCTTCCGACTGGAGTTCCCTCCTCCGGTTTCGTGGGCGACTGACTTGTGCTTGCCACTCCGGAGCCGATCCTCTTCTTCACCATTGGCATACTTGGTGGCAATCTCCATCATTCGACTCAGAAACATGTCTTCGGTTCGACCAAATTTTAGGTTTAGCTCTCTGTACTTAACGCCTTGCTTGAAGGCACAGACTGCCTGATGATCAGATACATTCTCTACCGTGTGATGCAACGTGATCCATCTCTGGATGTAATCCCTCAAAGTTTCATTCGACTTCTGCACACAAGATTGCAGCTCTGTCAACCCTGCTGGTCGCTTGCAAGTTCCTTCGAATGTTCTGACAAACACTCGAGCAAGATCTTCCCAAGTGTAAATGTTGCTGGGTGCTAACTGATTCAACCATGCTCTGGCCGAGCCCTCAACATAAGAGGTGGGTGTTTCATGGCTACTTCATCATTGCCGCCGCCAATCTGAACAGCCACTCGGTAGTCTTCAAGCCAAGTATCAGGCTTGGACTCACCAGTGAACTTACTGACTCCAGTCGCCAACCTGAAGTTGGGAGGAATCACCGCGGCCCTGATGGCTCTGCTGAAACACTCTGGTCCTGAGACGTGTACTCTGCTGCTGGTGGGTACATCTCTGTCATGACCTTCTCGGTGAGCTCTGTTCCTGTCGACCAAACCTTGAACGATAATGGATCTCGCGTCAAAGCCTGGTTCCCTGGGGTCGACCGGAATCCTTCGCCCATCCTGCTGTCGAGGCACGTACCATCCACTCCTTGGGGGAGGGGTGGGCACTCGACGTTGATCATCACGATCGAGTCGGTGATCATACTGCTCACGGTTCTTGTACTGATCACGCTGGTCTCCATGTCCCTCACGCCTCGGGGGCGATCTTGGGCTATGGGCCGACTGGACTGTATTTGCAGCGACGGATTTGTGTTGAATCCTACTCCGCGACTGCGATACAACTGAATTTTGATCTCCTACCGCCCGGAGTAATGCTCTGATCTATAACAGGCCTCTGCCAGCCTCTGGCTGGGAAGGATGAATCGACTCTGCTATATGGGCTGTAGCTGCTAAATTCTGAATCGGAGTTCGATATACCTGAGTCGGTGGTGGAAAGAGTTGACGTCGACTGGATTCTGGAACCCGTTGCCGCGCACGCTCGTCGAGTGCTCACTGGAGGTTCTCCAGTTGAGTGTGCTCAGCCAAGTTGGCCAAGCGCGCGTCCTCTAAGGCACGAGCCTCAGGGGTTTCTCCAACGATAGGAGTGTGCAGCGCATCCATGTTCCGGCGGCGAAGTTCTTCCTTCTGCAGCGAAGTGAGGGGCTCGGGGAGATACTCTTCATGGGCATGCGACGGATCGCCTCCGCCGTCGCCTCCGTCGGTGCGGGGAAAACCGGGAGGACTGCGTGGTCCATCGACCATCAGAACCTCTGCCGCTGGATCACTGCTGTCGCACTCGGACGCAGTCTCTGCGGAGCCAGTCACAGGTCGAACAGGCCGTAGAGAGATTCGTCGGGCTCGATCGCCGCGACTTGGGGGGTGGCCGACTGGCAAGCCACCGCGTTCCTCACCCACCGCTGAAGCCTCGACCGACCGGAGCACTTGCGCCGGCGGGAAACAGGGAGGGGGACGACACAGGAGCCGATCGATACTGGGTCGACGGTTGCCACAGGAGGACGCAGTGGACGCACGTGCGAAAGTGCGTCGCCCCACGGACAGGGAGCGCGTCGATGTCGAGCGGAGCCTCCTGAAGCCAAGCAGAGTCGTCGGCGATGAACGTGAGCGCGCCAAGACGGATCTCGCGGCCCTCAACAGAGCTCCGCCTGAAACCATGATGAAGGAGATCGGAAAAATCGCAACTTCTCCAATAAGTCGCTAAGACACCTGCCCCACGGTGGGCGCCAACTGTCGTGGTTCTAACTCTGACAGTAGTGTAGGGGGGTAGGAATGGAGAGGCAAGATCCTAGCTATGGAGTAGTTGTATACGCAAGAGATTTATGAGTTCAGGCCCTTCGCGGAGGAAGTAATAGCCCTACGTCTCGGAGCCCGGAGGCGGTCGACTGGATTATGTGTGTATGAGTTACAGGGGTGCGAACCCTTTACACTGAGGAGGGGGGTGGCTTATATAGAGTTCGCCAGACCCCTCCGGCCCTCAGTTATGTAGGGTTTAAGGTACATTAAGATCGGGCGTTACTGGTAACGCACAAATAAGTGCTATGATGACCATAAAGGCTACTTAATGACCGGCCGATTGTGTGCAGAAGCGACTTTAGATCTCCTGGCTGTCGAGTCGTTGGCTTCATGGTCGAGTGTCTTTGAGTCCGTCGAGTGGAACACTTCTGAGTCGATTGAAAGGTGGTTTCTTCTAGAGATGTCCTTGGAGATGGTAGTTTGGACAGGTCCATGACCCTACCCTAGGTACATAGCTTCATCAGGCGCGCCCCCTCCCTTGAGTGCAAATAGGACAAGGAAGGGGGGATCCCCCTTGCCTTTCCCCTCTCCTCTCCTTCCTTCCCCTCTCTCCCTTTAGGTGGAAACCTACTAGGACTTGGAGTCCTAGTAGGATTCCCCTATTGGGGGCCGCCTTGGAGGGCCGCCGGCCTCGCCTTGCTCCTTTATAGACGGGTGCAGGGGGTACCCTAGGACACACAAGTTTATTGCTTAGGCGAAGCCCTGCGCCGGCAACTTCATCATCGCTGTCACCATGCCATCGTGCTGACGAAACTCTCCCTCGACCTCAGCTAGATCTAGAGTTCACGGAACGTCACCATGCTGAACGTGTGCAGATCGCGGAGGTGCCGTACCTTTGGTGCTAGGATCGGTCGGATCATGAAGACGTACGACTACATCAACCATGTTGTCATAACGCTTCCTCTTTCGGTCTACGAGGGTATGTAGACAACACTCTCCCCTCTCATTGCTATGCGTCACCTAGTGATAGATCTTGCGTGATTGTAGGAATTTTATCGAAATTACCGTGTTCCCCAACAGTGGCATCCGAGCCAGGTCTATGCGTAGATGTTATATGAATGAGTAGAACACAAATAGTTGTGGGCGATAATAGTCATACTGCTTACCAACATGTCATACTTTGATTCGACGGTGTTGTTGGATGATGTGGCTCAGACCGATATTGCGCGTACGCTTACGCGAGACTAGTTCTACCAACGTGCTTTGCACATAGGTGGGTGGTGAGTGTCTATTTCTCCAACTTTAGTTGAATCGAGTGTTTCTACGCCCGACCCTTGTTGAAGGTTAAAACAGCACACTTGATGAAAAATCGTTGTGGTTTGGATGCGTAGGTAAGAACGATTCTTGCTAGAAGCCCGTAGCAGCCACGTAAAACTTGCAACAACAAAGTAGAGGATGTCTAACTAGTTTTTGCAGGGCCTGCTGTGATGTGATATGGTCAAGGCATGATGTGATATAAATTGTTGTATGAGATGATCATGTTTTGTAACAAAGTTATCGGTAACTGGCAGGAGCCATATGGTTGTCGCTTTATTGTATGCAATGCAATCGCCATGTAATTGTTTTACTTTATCATTAAGCGGTAGCAATAGTCGTAGTAACAATAGTTTGCGGGACGACAATGATGCTACGATGGAGGTCAAGGTGTCGCGCCGGTGATGTTGGAGATCATGACAATGGTTCGGAGATGGAGATCATGAGCACAATATGATGATGGTCGTATCATGTCACATATTTTCATTGCATGTGATGTTTATCCTTTATGCATCTTATTTTTCTTAGAATGTCGGTAGCATTATAAGATGACCCCTTACTAAATTTCAAGGTACAAGTGTTCTCCCTGAGTATGCACCGTTGCTACAATTTGTCGTGCCGAGACACCATGTGATGATCGGGTGTGATAAGCTCTACGTTCACATACAATGGGTGGAAGCCAGTTTTGCACACGCAGAATACTCGGGTTAAACTTGACGAGCCTAGCATATGCAGATATGGCCTCGGAACACTGAGACCGAAAGGTCGAGCATGAATCATATAGTAGATATGATCAACATAGTGATACTCACCATTGAAAACTACTCCATCTCACGTGATGATTGTACATGGTTTAGTTGATTTGTATGACGTGATCACTTAGATGATTAGAGGTATGTTTATCTAAGTGGGAGTTCTTACCTGATAGTATTTTGCACGTCTATGTTGTTGTAGATCAACGGCCCGTGCTACTGTTCCTTCGAATTTTAATGCGTTCCCAAAGAAAGCTAAGTTGAAAGATGATGGAAGCAACTACACGGACTGGGTCCGTAACTTGAGGATTATCCTCATTGGTGCACAGAAGAATTGCGCACGGTTAGGTGTACCACCCACGCTCGCAACTGCAGACAATGTGAATTCCTGGCAGACGTGTGTTGATGACTACTCGATAGTTCAGCATGCCATGCTTTACGACTTAGAACCGGGACTTCAACGATGTTTTGAATGTCATGGAGCATATGAGATGTTCCAAGAGTTTAAGTTAATATTTCAAGCAAATGCCCGGATTGAGAGATATAGTGTCTCCAATAAGTTCTAAATCTATAAAGTGGAGGAGAATAGTTATGTCAGTGAATATATACTCATATGTATGGGTACCACAACCACTTGACTCAACTCGGAGTTAATCTTCCTGATAATAGTGTCATTGACAGTGTTCTTCAATCATGCCACCAAGCTACAAAAGCTTCATGATGAACTATAATATGCAAGGGATGAACAAGACTATTCCCGAGCTCTTCACGATGCTAAAAGATGTGGAGGTAGAAATCAAAAAGGAGCATAAAGTGTTGATGGTCAATAAGACCACTAGTTTCAAGAAAAAGGGCAAGGGAAGAAAGGGAACTTCAAGAAGAACGGCAAAAAGGTTGCTGCTCAAGAGAAGAAACCCAAGTCTGGACCTAAGCCTGAAACTGAGTGCTTCTACTGCAAAGGGACTGGTCACTAGAAGCGGAACTACCCCAAGTATTTGGCGGATAAGAAGGATGGCAAAGTGAAAGGTATATTTGATATACATGTTATTGATGTGTACTTAACTAATGCTCGCAGTAGCGCCTGGGTATTTTATACTGGTTCTGTTCCTCATATTTGCAACTTGAAACAGGGTCTACGAATTAAGCGAAGATTGGCTAAGGACGAGGTGACGATGTGCGTGGGAAATGGTTCCAAAGTCGATGTGATCGCGGTCGGCATGCTACCTCTACATCTACCATCAGGATTAGTTTTAGACCTGAATAATTGTTATTTGTTGCTAGCATTGAGCATGAACATTATATCTGGATCTTGTTTAATGCAAGACGGTTATTCATTTAAATCAGAGAATAATGGTTGTTCTATTTATATGAGTAATATCTTTTATGGTCATGCACCCCTGCTTAGTGGTCTATTTTTTATTGAATCATGATAGTAGTGATACACATATTCATAGTGTTGAAGCCAAAAGATATAAGTTCAATAATGATAGTGTGACTTATTTGTGGCACTGCCATTTGGGTCATATCGGTATAAAGCGCATGAAGAAACTCCATGCTGATGGACTTTTGGAATCACTTGATTATGAATCATTTGATACTTGCGAACCGTGCCTTATGGGAAAGATGACTAAAACTCCGTTCTCCGGAACAATGTAAGGAGTCAATGACCTATTGCAAATAATACATACCGATGTATGCGGTCCGATGAGTGTTGAGGCTCATGGCGGGTATCGTTATTTTCTGACCTTCACAGATGATTTAAGCAGATATGGGTATATCTACTTAATGAAACACAAGTCTGAAACATTTGAAAAGTTCAAAGAATTTCAAAGTGAAGTGGAGAATCATCGTAACGAGAAAATGAAGTTTCTATGATCTGATCGTGGAGGTGAATATTTGAGTTATGAGTTTGGCCTTCATTTAAAACAATATGGAATAGTTTCACAACTCACGCCACCTGGAACACCATAGCGTAATGGTGTGTCCGAACGTCGTAATTGTACTTTATTAGATATGGTGCGATCTATGATGTCTCTTACCGTTTTACCACTACCATTTTGGGGATATGCATTAGAGATAGCTGCATTCACGTTAAACAGGGCAGCGTCAAAATCCATTGAGATGACATAGTATGAACTATGGTTTGGCAATAAACCTAAGCTGTTGTTTCTTAAAGTTTGGGGATGCGATGCTTATGTCAAAAGCCTTCAGCCAGATAAGCACGAACCTAAATCGGAGAAGTGCGTCTTCATAGGATACCCTAAAGAAACAATTGGGTACACCTTCTACCACAAATCCGAAGGCAAGATCTTTGTTGCCAAGAATGAAACCTTTCTAGAGAAGAAGTTTCTCTCAAAAGAAGTGAGTGGGAGGAAAGTGGAACTTGATGAGGTAGTTGTACCTTCTCTCAATTTGGAAAGTAGCTCATCCGAGAAATCCGTTATCGTGATGCCTACACCAACTGGAGAGGAAGCTAATGCTAATGATCATGAAACTTCAGATCAAGTTGCTATAGAACCTCGTAGGTCAACCAGAGCATGATCTGCACCAATGTGATACGGTAATTCTGTTCTGGAAGTCATGTTACTTGACCATGATGAACCTACGAACTATGAAGAAGATATGAAGAGCCCAGATTTAGATAAATGGCTTGATGCCATGAAATCTGAGATAAGATCCATGTATGAGAACAAAGTGTGGACATTGGTGGATTTGCTCGATGATCAGCGACCCATAGAGAATAAATGGATTATCAAGAAGAAGACCGGCGCTGATGGTAATGTTACTATCTATAAAGCTTGACTTGTTACAAATGGTTTTTGACAAGTTCAAGGAGTTGACTACGATGAGACTTTCTCACCCGTAGCGATGCTTAACTCTGTCCGAATCATGTTAGCAATTGCCGCATTTTATGATTATGAAATCTGGCCAATGGATGTCAAAACTTCATTCCTTAATGGATTTCTTAAAGAAGAGTTGTATATGATGCAACCAGAAGGTTTTGTCGATCCTAAAGGTGCTAACAAAGTGTGCAAGCTCCAGCGATCCATTTATGGACTGGTGCAAGCATCTCGGAGTTGGAATATACGCTTTGATGAGGTGATCAAAGCATATGGTTTTATACAGACTTTTGGAGAAGCATGTATTTACAGGAAAGTGAGTGGGAGCTCTATATCATTTCTAATACTATATGTGGATGACATATTGTTAATTGGAAATGATGTAGAATTTCTGGATAGCATAAAAGGATACTCGAATAAAAGTTTTTCAATGAAAGACCTTGGTGAAGCTGCTTATATATTGGGCATCAAAATCTATAGAGATAGATCAAGACGCTTGATAGGACTTTCAGAAAGCACATACCTTGATAAAGTTTTGAAGAAGTTTGCTACCTCTTGAGCACTGCATTGGTTTTCCCTTGAAGAGGAAATAGTGATGCAGCAAAGTGGCGTAAGTATTTCCCTCAGTTTTTGAGAACCAAGGTATCAATCCAGTAGGAGGCTCCACGCGTGTCCCTCGTACCTACACAAACAAACAAGAACACAACCAATGCGATAAAGGGGTTGTCAATCCCTTCACAGTCACTTGCGAAAGAGAGATCTGATAGAGATAATAAGATAAGATAAATATTTTTGGTATTTTTATGATATAGATTGGAAAGTAAAGATTGCAAAAAAAGTAGATTGGAAACTTATATGATAAAAGATAGACCCGGGGGCCATAGGTTTCACTAGTGGCTTCTCTCAAGATAGCATAAGTATTACAGTGGGTGAACAAATTACTGTCGAGAAATTGATAGAAAAGTGCATAGCTATGAGAATATCTAGGCATGATCATGTATATAGGCATCACGTCCGCAACAAGTAGATCGAAACGATTCTGCATCTACTACTATTACTCCACACATCGACCGCTATCTAGCATGCATCTAGAGTATTAAGTTCATAAGAACAGAGTAAGGCATTAGGCAAGATGGCATGATGTAGAGGGATAAACTCAAGCAATATGATATAAACCCCATCTTTTTATCCTCAATGGCAACAATACAATACGTGCCTTGCTGCCCCTGCTGTCACTGGGAAAGGACACCGCAAGATTGAACCCAAAGCTAAGCACTTCTCCCATTGCCAGAAAGATCAATCTAGTAGGCCAAACCAAACTGGTAATTCGAAGAGACTAGAAAAGATAACCAATCATACATAAAAGAATTCAGAGGAGATTCAAATATTTCTCATAGATAAACTTGATCATAAACCCAGAATTCATCGGATCTCGACAAACACACCGCAAAAAGAGTTAAATTGAATAGATCTCCAAGAAGATCGAGGAGAACCTTGTATTGAGATTCAAAGAGAGAGAATAAGCCATCTAGCTAATAACTATGGACCCAGAGGTCTTTGGTAAACTACTCACAACTCATCGGAGCGGCTATGGTGTTGATGTAGAAGCCCTCCATGGTCGATTCCCCCTCCAGTGGAGCACCGGCGAAGGCTCCAAGATGGGATCCCGTGGATACAGAAGGTTGCAGCGGTGGAAATAGGGTTTCATGGTGCTCCTGGATGTTTTCGGGGTACGTGGATATATATAGGCAAAGGAAGTCGGTCAGGGGAGCCACGAGGGGCCCTCGAGGGTGGGGGGCGCGCGCACCCCCCCTAGGGCGCACCTAGCACCCTCGTGGTCACCTGGCTGCTTCTTGACGTCCACTCCAAGTCTCCTAGATTGTGTTTGCTCCAAAAAGATCGCTCCCGAAGGTTTCATTCCGTTTGGACTCTGTTTGATATTCCTTTTCTTCGAAACACTGAAATAGGTATAAAAACAACAATTCGGGTTGGGCCTCCGGTTAGTAGGTTAGTCCCAAAAATGATATAAAAGTGTATAGTAAAGCCCGTAAACATCCAAAACGGGTAATATAATAGCATGGAACAATCAAAAATTATAGATACGTTGGAGACATATCAAGCATCCCCAAGCTTAATTCCTGCTCGTCCTCGAGTAGGTAAATGATAAAAACAGAATTTTTGATGTGGAATGCTACCTAGCATATTTCTCAATGTAATTTTCTTTATTGTGGCATGAATGTTCAGATCCAAATGATTCAAGATAAAAGTTCATATTGACATGTAAACAATAATACTTCAAGCATACTAACAAAGTAATCATGTCTTCTCAAAATAACATGGCCAAAGAAAGTTATCCCTACAAAATCATATTGTCTGGCTATGCTCTATCTTCATCACACAAAATATTTAAATCATGCACAACCCCGGTTTTAGCCAAGCAATTGTTTCATACTTTAGATTTTCAAACTTTTTCAATCTTCACACAATACATGAGCTTGAGCCATGGACATAGCATTATATGTGGAATAGAATGGTGGTTGTGGAGAAGACAAAAAGGAGAAGATAGTCTCACATCAACTAGGCGTATCAACGGGCTATGGAGATGCCCATTAATAGATATCAATGTGAGTGAGTAGGGATTGCCATGCAATGGATGCACTAGAGCTATAAGTGTATGAAAGCTCAACAAAAGAAACTAAGTGGGTGTGCATCCAACTTGCTTGCTCACGAAGACCTAGGGCATTTTGAGGAAGCCCATCACTGGAATATACAAGCCAAGTTCTATAATGAAAAATTCCCACTAGTATATGAAAGTGACAACATCGGAGACTCTCTATCATGAAGATCACGGTGCTACTTTGAAGCACAAGTGTGCTAAAAGGATAGTAACATTGTCCCTTCTCTCTTTTTCTCTCATTTTTTTGGGCCTTTCTCTTTTTTATGGCCTTTCTCTTTTTTTTAAAGTCCGGAGTCTCATCCCGACTTGTGGGGGAATCATAGCCTCCATCATCCTTTCCTCACTTGGGACAATGCTCTAATAATGAAGATCATCACACTTTCATTTACTTACAACTCAAGAATTACAACTCAATACTTAGAACAAAATATGACTCTATGTGGATGCCTCTAGCGGTGTACCGGGATATGCAATGAATGAAGAGTGACATGTATGAAAGAATTATCAAGGTGGCTTTGCCACAAATACGATGTCAACTACATGATCATGCAAAAGCAATATGACAATGATGGAGCGTGTCATAATAAACGGAACGGTGGAAAGTTGCATGGCAATATATCTCGGAATGGCTATGGAAATGTCGTAATAGGTAGGTATGGTGGCTGTTTTGAGGAAGGTATATGGTCGGTGTATGGTATCGGCGAAAGTTGTGCGGCACAAGAGAGGCTAGCAATGGTGGAAGGGTGAGAGTGCGTATAATCCATGGACTCAACATTAGTCATGAAGAACTCATATACTCATTGCAAAAATCTACAAGTAATCAAAACAAAGTACTACACGCATGCTCCTAGGGGAAGGGTTGGTAGGAGTTAACCATCGCGCGATCCTGACCTCCACACATAAGGAAGACAATCAATAAATAAATTATGCTCCAACTTCATCACATAACGGTTCACCATACATGCATGCTACAGGAATCACAAACCTTAACACAAGTATTCATCAAACTCACAACTACCCAATTAGCATGACTCTAATATTTCCATCCTCATATCTCAAAACAATTGTCAAGCATCAAATTTATCATAGCATCCAATTCACTTTCTATGATAGTTTTAATTATACCCAACTTGGATGCCCATCATTCTAGGACCAATTTCATAACCATAGAAAATACCATGCTATTATAAAAGACTCTCAAAATAATATAAGTGAAGCATGAGAGATCAAAAATTTCTACAAAATAAAACCACCGCCGTGCTCTAAAAAGATGTAAGTGAAGTACTAGAGCAAAATTGTCTAGCTCAAAAGATATAAGTGAAGCACATACGGTATTCTAATAAATTCCGAATCATGTGTGTCTCTCCCAAAAGGTGTGTACAGCAAGGATGATTGTGGTAAACTAAAAAGAAAAGACTCATATCATACAAGACGCTCCAAGCAAAACACATATCATGTGGTGAATAAAAATATAGCTCCAAGTAAAGTTACCGATAGATGAAGATGAAAGAGGGGATGCATTCCGGGGCATCCCCATGCTTAGGATTTTTGGTTGTCTTTGAATTATCTTGGGGTGCCATGGGCATCCCCAAGCTTAGGCTCTTGCCACTCCTTATTCCAGAGTCCCATCAAATCTTTACCCAAAACTTGAAAACTTCACAACACAAAACTCAACAGGAAATCTCATAAGCTCCGTTAGTGCAAGAAAGAAAAACCACCACTTAAGGTACTGTAATGAATTCATTCTTTATTTATATTGGTGTTAAACCTACTGTATTCCAACTTATCTATGATTCATACCCCCCGATACTAGCCATATATTCATCGAAATAAGCAAACAACACACGCAAAACAGAATCTGTCAAAAACAGAACAGTCTGTATCAATCTGTAACTTTCGAAAACTTATTGAACTCTAAAAATCCTACCAAAATAGTGAGTCCTAGGAAATTTATCTATTGATCTACTGCAAAAATAATCAACTAAAAATCACATTTATGTAATTTATTAAAATTATTCTCGTGCGTGCAAAAGTTTCTGTTTTTCAGCAAGATCAAATTAACTTTCACCCAAGATGATCCTATAGGTTCTACTTGGCACAAACAGTAATTAAAACATAAAACCACATCTAAACAGAGGCTATATGAATTATTTATTACTAAACAGGAACAAAAAGCAAGGAACAAAAATAAAATTGGGTTGCCTCCCAACAAGCGCTATCGTTTAACGCCCCTAGCTAGGCATAAAAGCGAGAATAGATCTAAGTATTGCCATCTTTGGTATTCAATTCATAAGTGGCGCTCATAATAGATTCATAAGGTAATTTGATTTTCTTTCTAGGAAAGTGTTCCATGTCTTTCCTTAATGGAAATTGGAATCTAATATTTCCTTCCTTCATATCAATAATTGCACCAATCGTTCTAAGGAAAGGTCTACCAAGAATAATAGGACATGAAAGATTGCAATCTATATCAAGAACGATAAAATCTATGGGCACATAATTCCTATTTGCAACAATAAGAACATCATTAATCCTTCCCATAGGTTTCTTAATAGTGGAATCCGCAAGGTGCAAGTTTAAAGAGCAATCATCAAATTCACGGAAACCTAACACATGACATAAAGTTTTTGAAATCGTGGAAACACTAGCACCCAAATCACACAAAGCATAGCATTCATGATCTTTAATTGTAATTTTAATAGTAGGTTTCCACTCATCATACAGTTTTCTAGGGATAGAAACTTCCAATTCAAGTTTTTCCTCATAAGATTGCATCAAGGCATCAACGATATGTTTGGTAAAAGCTTTATTTTGACTATAAGCATAAGGAGAATTCAACACAGATTGCAACAAGGAAATACAATCTATTAAAGAGCAATTATCATAATTAAATTCCTTGAAATCCAAAATAGTGGGCTCATTGCTATGTAAGGTTTTGACCTCTCTAATCCCACTTTTACCAATTTTAGCATCAAGATCTAAAAATTCTGAATCATTGGGACGCCTTTTAACTAAAGTTGACTCATCTCTAGTCTCATCATTATCAAGATTCATATTGTAAAACAAAGATTTAATAGGAGACACATCAATCACTTTTAGATCTACATCATTATTTCTTTCTAACCCTTCTGGTTTGGCGGTCATCTTATTAACTAAGGTGGCTCACTTATCAGAAATTTGGGCAATTGATTTTTCAAGACGAGCAAACTGAGAATTCAAACCATAAAATTCCTTAGACATATCATCAAGCTCTTTATTCATGTATTCCATAAAGCTTTTTTGTTCTTTAAGCTTGTTTCTAAAGAAATTATTATGCTAAAATTGTAAAGTCATAAAGCTTTTAACGGTGCTTTCGATCTCTTCCAACCTTCTAAGGTGAAGATCAACATTTTTAGGCAAGGCCATAAGGGCAAACTGGCACACAAGAGGCAAGCGAAAAAGAGAGGCAAACGGGAAAGAGAGGGCGAATAAAACAGCAAGGGTGAAGTGGGGGAGAGGAAAACGAGAGGCAAATGGCAAATAATGTAATGCGAGGGAGATGAGTTTGTGATGGGTACTTGGTATGTCTTAACTTGAGCGAACACCTCCCCGGCAACGGTGCCAGAAATCCTTCTTGCTACCTCTTAAGCACTGCGTTGGTTTTCCCTTGAAGAGGAAAGGGTGATGCAGCAAAGTGGCGTAAGTATTTCCCTCAGTTGTTGAGAACCAAGGTATCAATCCAGTAGGAGGCTCCATGCAAGTCCCTCATACCTACACAAACAAACAAGAACCTCGCAACCAATGCGATAAAGGGGTTGTCAATCCCTTCATGGCCACTTGCGAAAGTGAGATCTGATAGAGATAATAAGATAAGATAAATATTTTTGGTATTTTTATGATATAGATTGGAAAGTAAAGATTGCAAAATAAAGTAGATTGGAAACTTATATGATAAAAGATAGACCCAGGGGCCATAGATCCAGGTTTCACTAGTGGCTTCTCTCAAGATAGCATAAGTATTATGGTGGGTGAACAAATTACTGTCGAGCAACTGATAGAAAAGTGCATAGTTATGAGAATATCTAGGCATGATCATGTATATAGGCATCACGTCCGCAACAAGTAGATCGAAACGATTATGCATCTACTACTATTACTCCACACACCGACCGCTATCCAGCAAGCATCTAGAGTATTAAGTTCATAAGAACACAGTAACACATTAGGCAAGATGACATGATGTAGAGGGATAAACTCAAGCAATATGATATAAACCCCATCTTTTTATCCTCGATGGCAACAATACAATACGTGCCTTGCTGCCACTGCTGTCACTTGGAAAGGACACCGCAAGATTGAACCCAAAGCTAAGAACTTCTCCCTTTGCAAGAAGTATCAATCTGGTAGGCCAAACCAAACTGATAATTCAAAGAGACTTGCAAAGATAACCAATCATACATAAAATAATTCAGAGGAGATTCAAATATTTCTCATAGATAAACTTGATCATAAACCCACAATTCATCGGATCTCGACAAACACACCGCAAAAAGAGTTACATCGAATGGATCTCCAAGAAGATCGAGGAGAACTTTGTATTGAGATTCAAAGAGAGAGAATAAGCCATCTAGCTAATAACTATGGACCCGAAGGTCTGTGGTAAACTACTCACAATCCATCGGAGAGGCTATGGTGTTGATGTAGAAGCCCTCCATGGTCGATTCCCCCTTTGGCAGAGAGCTGGCGAAGGTCCAAGACGGGATCCCGTGGATACAAAAGGTTGCGGCGGTGGAAATAGGGTTTCGTGGTGCTCCTGGATGTTTTCTGGGTACATGGATATATATTGGCGAAGGAAGTCGGTCAGGGCAGCCACGAGGTGCCCACAAGGGTGGTGGGCGCGCCCACCCCCTAGGGTGCGCCTAGCATCCTCGTGGTCGCCTCGGCTGCTTCTTGACATCCACTCCAAGTCTCCAGGATTGCGTTTGTTCCAAAAAGATCGCTCCTGAAGGTTTCATTTCATTTGGACTCCGTTAGATATTCCTTTTCTTCGAAACACTGAAATAGGCAAAAAAACAGCAATTCGGGCTGGGCCTCCGGTTAGTAGGTTAGTCCCAAAAATGATATAAAAGTGTATAGTAAAGCCCATAAACATCCAAAACGGGTAATATAATAGCATGGAACAATAAAAAATTATAGATACGTTGGAGACGTATCAAAGTTCAAAATGGATCCGTCAAATAAAGGGTTCTTGCCTGTATTACAAGGTGTGAAGTTGAGTAAGACTCAATGCCCAACCATTTCAAAAGATAGAGAGAAAATGAAAGTCATTCCCTATGCCTCAGCCATAGGTTCTATCATGCTTGCTATGCTGTGTACCAGACCTGATGTGTGCCTTGCTATAAGTTTAGCAAGGAGGTACCAAAGTAATCCAGGAGTCGATCACTGGACAGCGGTCAAGAACATCCTGAAGTACCTGAAAAGGACTAGGGATATGTTTCTTGTTTATAGAGGTGACAAAGAGCTTGTGTAAGTGGTTACATTGACGCTAGGTTTGACATTGATCCGGATGACTCTAAGTCACAAACTGGATACGTATTTTTATTGAATAGTGGAATTGTCAGTTGGTGCAGTTCCAAGTAGAGCGTCGTGGCGGGACTACGTGTGAAGCGGAGTACATAGCTGCTTCGGAAGCATCAAATAAAGGAGTCTGGATGAAGGAGTTCATATCCGATCTAGGTGTAATACCTAGTGCATCAGGTCCAATGAAAATCGTTTGTGACAATACTGGAGCAATTGTCTTCGCGAAGGAATCCATATTTCACAAAAGACCAAATACTTCCAGAGACGCTTCAACTCCATCCGAGATTTGGTCAAGGAGGGAGACATAGAGATTTGCAAAATACATACAAATCTGAATGTGGCAGACCCGTTGACTAAACCTCTTCCACGAGCAAAACATGATCAGCAGCAAGACTCCATGGGTGTTAGAATCAATACAATGTAATCTAGATTATTGACTCTAGTGCAAGTGGGAGACTAAAGGAAATATGCCCTAGAGGCAATAATATATTTGTTATTTTATATTTCCTTATTCATGATAAATGTTTATTATTCATGCTAGAATTGTATTAACCGGAAACTTGATACATGAGTGAATATATAGACAAAATATCGTGTCCCTAATATGCCTCTACTAGACTAGCTCGTTGATCAAAGATGGTTATGTTTCCTAGCCATGAACATGTGTTGTCATTTGATGAATGGGATCACATCATTAGAAGAATGATGTGATGGACAAGACCCATCCATTATCATAGCATAATGATCATTCAGTTTTATTGCTACTGCTTTCTTCATGTCAAATACATATTCCTCCAACTATGAGATTATGCAACTCCCGGGCAACGGAAGAATGCCTTGTGTGCTATCAAACGTCACAACATAACTGGGTGATTATAAAGATGCTCTACAAGTATCTCCGAAGGTGTTTGTTGGGTTGGCGTAGATCAAGATTAGGATTTGTCACTCCGAGTATCGGAGAGGTATCTCTGCGCCCTCTCGGTAATGCACATCATATGAAGCCTTGAAAGAAATGTGACTAATGAGTTAGTTGCGGGATGATGCATTACGGAACGAGTAAAGAGACTTTTCGGTAACAAGATTGAACTAGGTATGAAGATATCGACAATTGAATCTCGGGCAAGTAACATACTGATGACAAAGGGAATAATGTATGTTGTCATAGCGGTTCGACCGATAAAGATCTTTGTATAATATGCGGGAACCAATATGAGAATCTAGGTTCCGCTATTGGTTATTGACCGGAGAAGTGTCTCGGTCATGTCTACATAGTTCCTGAACCCGTAGGGTCCGCACGCTTAAAGTTCGATGGCGATTTGTATTATATGAGTTATGTGTTTTGGTGACCGAAGGTTGTTCGGAGTCCCGGATGAGATCACGAACATGAAGAGGAGTCTTGAAATGGTCGAGAGGTGAATATTGATATATTGGAAGGTAGTATTCGGACACCGGAAGTGTTCCGGAATGTATCGGGTACATATTGGAGTACAAGAGGGGTTGCCGGAACCCCCCAGGGAAAGATATGGGCCATATGGGCGATAGGAGGGAGGCACACCAGCCCAGAATGGTGTGGCGCGCCCCCACCAGGGAGGAGATCGAATGAGACTAGGGGAGGGGGTGGCGCTCCCTTTCCTTCTCCCCCTGTCTCTCCTTTCCCCTCTCCCCCTCCGGTAAAAGGAAGGGGGGCGAATCCAACTAGGACCCCAAGTAGGACTCCTCCTACTTGGGGCACGCCTAGGGCCGGCCTCCTCTCCCTCCCTGCTTTATATACCGGGGGGCGCCCCTACAACACACATCAATTGTTCGAAGCCGTGTGCGGTGCCCCCTGCACAGTTTACACCTCCGGTCATATTCTCGCGGTGTTAGGAGAAGCCCTGCGCAGATCATTTCATCATCACAGTCACCACGTCGTCGTGTTGACGGAACTCATCTACTTCCTCGACCCTCTACTGGATCAAGAGCTCGAGGGACATCGTCCCGCTGAACGTGTGCAGAACTCGGAGGTGTTGTATGTTCGGTACTTGATCGGTCGGAATGAGAAGACCTTCGACTACATCAACCGCGTTAAGCAAACGCTTCCGCTTTCGGTCTACGAGGGTACGTGGACACATTCTCCCCCTCTCATTGCTATGCATCTACTAGATAGATCTTGCGTGAGCGTAGAATTTTTTTGAAATTGCATGCTATGTTTCCCAACAGTTTATTATTTATGCTAGAATTGTACTGATCAGAAACCTAAATACATGTGTGAATACATAAACAAACACCGTGTCCCTAGTGAGCTTCTACTTGACTAGCTCGTTGATCAAAGATGGTAAAGGTTTCCTAACCATGAACATGAGTTGTCATTTGATAACGGGATCACATCATTAGGAGAATGATGTGATGGACAAGACGCATCCATTATCTTAGTATAATGATCGTTCAGTTTTATTGCTATTGCTTTCTTCATTTCAAATACATATTCCTTCGACTATGAGATTATGCAACTCCCGGATACCGGCGGAATGACTTGTGTGGTCCTGCTCCTTTGCATGACGGGCCGCCTTCGCCTTCGTCACCGCCTCCTTGTTTGCCTCACGCTTCGACAACTCGATTGTAGGTCGGAGCGCCTTGGCATTCTTGCGGCAGAGGAACCGCGCACCAGTCTCTGCCGTCATGAGAGAGCGGGGAGGACCGACATGGGGAGCGCGGACAACGCCTTCCCCGTCGCTGCCCTCTCCCTCGCCCATTGCCGCTTGCACGGCTGCTCGTGCCTCACACTCTAGCGTCCTCATGCGCATTAGCCCCAACATGGGCATGAGGACCCAGCGGTGGCCAGGTACCACTTCCGGAGCAGAGAGTGGTGGTGGGCGGCGTACCTGAAGAAGCGGAGCGGAGCTGCCTATCCGGCATGACGGGCTGGCCACATCAGCGGCGTTGTGTCGATGGATGCCGGGTGCTGACGAAGTAGATCCACTGCGGCCGGATCCGCCTTGGTCGAGCTGTGAACACCTCAAAGCGATGCGGACGGCGACCTCGTCCACATCACAGGGCTCCGCTTCGCGCAGTAGGCTCGCCCGGTCGTTGTCAGAGCCAGATTCCCCATGGAGACAGCGCTGCTTGTCACCGGCCATCGAATGGGTTCGAAGGCGATCGGAAGTGGAGTGGACAAAAATGGGACTGAAGTGCAGTTCGGATTGGCTACGGTGTAGGTTTTTTCGGATGAAAATATGTATAGGGCACGCGTGGGCCTGGCTGAGCCAAGCCGATACGGCGGACGCGTCCGGCCCGCTCACATATGCCCCATATTTTGTCTTGATATAAGAAACGCCGGACAAGCCAGGCGGTCGAGAAGGTTTAACGCGGCCGGCTGGTTCGGTTAACGGTTCGAGGTGCCAACTGTAGATGCTGTTATCCGTGTTGGGAAACCGGGCCACCCGGGAGGGTGGCGGCGGCCGCGTGCAAATCGCACGGGCTAGCCCCTCCCGTTCCCCTCTTTACGTTAAGTGGGTACTTATCCCTTGACCCCCTAGTCCCTATATAAAGCAATGAGGAGCCCATCATTGTAACCCCTGATCATTGATTAATAAAGCTGGTCTCCTCCATATCTCTTTGTGTCATTTACTTTCGCATGTTCAACTACTTCGTCTACGACGCTCGCCCTCGCTCCGCAACCTCGGACCGGACTCGCCGGCGGAGTTGCGGAACACGTTATCAGCATGCTTCGCTCCATCAACTCTCCGTCAAGCCTGCATCACGCCTGCATCAGGCAGGCTTTCATCGATCTCGCGGAGGTATAAGATCTGATCCCCACTCTTTGCAAAAATGGATTCCTCTCGTTACTACGATTCCGTTTTTGCGATTAGATTTTTTTCCAGATAAATCTACCTATGTAGTGGATTTCTCTCCCAAAAACTGAGCGGATGAATACGTCGCCGACCAATGTCGATGTTTTTGGATCACGAGAGACTTGTTGACTACACTATACGGGAGTCGGTACAGATCGTGATCCAGATGATCACAGTACCGCCGCAACGCACCCGCTGTGCCACGCGCCGTCGCTGTTCCCGATGAACACGACGATGTTTTTTGACATCCCGAGGCAGATGACGACGTCCCCGTCGACGCCGCCATGGCCCTGCTGGCCGTCCCATCACCGCGCTCGTGTGCCTGCTGCACGGGCCGCCCTACCGCCCTGCTGGCCGCGACCCCGCTGGTCCCCGGCACCGCCGTGCTGGCCGTAGCCCTGCTGGCCGCGCCGTGGTCGTAGCCATGGCAGTGAACCGCCCGCCATGGCCGTAGTTGCACCGTGCCGGGGCCGCGCCGTGCCTCTGTGCCGTGCCGGGGCCGCGCCGGGCTGGCCATGCAGCGCGCCGTGCCTCCGGCCGAGCCGCGCGCCGTACCTCTGTGCCGTGCCGGGGCCGCGCCGGGCT